>NC_133398.1:61765561-62068591 GCF_047511655.1 Castor canadensis
AGTATAAGTAATCTAGAGATAATTTAAAGCATATAGGAGTATGTTTACAAATTTTCTACAAATACTACACCAGTTCATACCAGGAACCAGCATATATGCATTATAGTATCTTCTGGGGGTATTGGAACCAACACTCTGTAGTTACTGAGGGACAATTGTACTTTATATTAAAAACAATAGATCTTATATGTGTTCTGGGTTTAGAAACATATATGTACAAGCACACATATTATTAGGATTAAAAACTCTAAAATCTGTACAGAACTGGAGAATTCAGATAAGCAAATTTACCATTGCACCAGAGCAGGGCTTGCCTGAAAGTACTTACCTGTTCCATATCTTGTCTAAAACAAGAATTCAGTTCCCCTGATTTCCACATATCCCTCCTTTCTTCCTTTCTTCTTACTTTTGTATCTTTCCTTCCTTCCTTTCTTGCTCCCTTTTTTCTTTCACTCTTTCCTTCTCATCTTCCTTTCCTTGCTCCCTGTTCTTCCTTTGTTTTTAGATGATTCAATTGTAAGCCATACTATATCCCTCTTATTACTCGAAATCCTGTGCAAACACCTAGATGAATACTCACAGAACCAGGTGAACATGTTTACCTTGTTTGTGTGGACCTTGCAGTGCTACAGAAAAATACAAACAAGTAAATTAGCCATTAGAATTAGCTATTAGCTTTCTAGGTTATCTAATGATACCATAGTTTCATACATTTTTAAATGGTAGTCATAATTATATGTTTACAGAAAATAAATTTGTATCGCATGACTTTAAAAATATTTGTAAAAAAAATACAGCAAGGGGATTGGACTTTGGTCACATGATAAGGCAAGAGCACACAAGGGAGGTATGAGGATAGGTAAGAAACCCAAAAAACATGATAGCATTTGATGTCCTCAATTGAAAGGAACTAATGCAAAAACTTTAAAGCGACAGAGGCCAATAGGAGAAGAGGACCAGGAACTAAAGAAAAGGTCAGTTCAAGAAGAATCAACTTAGAACGTAACACATGCATTCATGAAAGCAATGCGAGGAATGTCCCTGTATAGCTATCCTCATCTCAACCAGAAAAAAACCTTTGTCCTTCTTATTATTGTTTACACTCTCTCTTCAACAAAATTAGAGATAAAGGCAAAACAGTTTCTGCCTGGAAGAGAGGGAGTGGGGGAGGAGGGAAAATGTTTGGGAAAAATAACCCAAACATTGTATGCACATATGGATAAATGAAAAAAAAAGTGACATGAGACTGGATATGAAGTTTAGTGTTTAAAATACACAGCCAGTTTAAAGCACTGGTTGTTAAAATAATACTTTTTAACTGTCCAGGGTTTTTGTATAATTAATTATATAAACTAGAGCCTTAATTACAAAATTATAATAGGTTAGAGAGGAAGGGACAGTTTTACCTTGATTCTTTATGAAACATTGGAATGGCATCCCATGGAAAGTGTGTTGCATGTATTTTATATTTAATTTAGGTTACACATACAGGAAAATTGTTTAACATATTAATGTCTGGCCTGTTCTTTCTAAAGTTGGATGCCTTGTTTCTTTTGGGAAATCTGTGTGGTGATTCATTAGTAACAAAAGCAGACATTTAGATAATTGCCTGAATAAAATATTATTTCTCCATAAAGCTGTTCAGCAGTCTTTACACTTCATAGTTACTGCAAGTCACTGTTTAAACATGACAAGATGAAAGGTAATGAATCTTGGCATTGGGAAAAGCACAGCATTCCAGTGAGTCAAGCTCCGAGTTCATTATAATAAAAATGAGGTAAAGAATTTATGAGGTTATATAAGTTGTTCCAAGATTGCTAGTTTTCTATGCATAATCTGTGTATACATTTGAATAAAAGGAAGGGAAAGTATTACAGATCACTTAGATAATATCTAGACATCTGAAGCCCAGGATCTTGTGAAGATCCTGTTAAAATGATTGTCTCTAGATACACCATAAAATTAAATTATAGTTCCAAAATTATTCCATAATTGTTAATTTTTTTGTATGATCATCGTTGCTGAACATAAATGAGTATAAATAGGTACTGGCTATTGTATTCATCATTTTGCAAGTGTATATATATTGTTATGTCATATAAGTATGTGTACAAATTCTTACATGTTTTCATTGGTTTTTTTCTTTCTTTTATTTGATCATTTTTACATTTACTTACATTTGTATATATTGTTTGGGCCGTCTCCCAAACAATACATACCCCTTTCTCCTCCCCCTCTCCTCCCTTCCCTCCAAGCAGAACCTGTTCTGCCATGTTGTTCTCCAGTTTTGTTGAAGAGAAAACATAGGAAATAATAAGAAAGACATAGCATTTTTGCTGGTATGAGATAAAGATAGCTCTACAGAGAGATTCCTAGCGTTGCTTCCATGTACTTGTGTATTGAACCACATTGGTTCATCTCTACCAGACCTCTTCACTACTCCAGGTCCCCTTCCCATACTGGCCTCTGTCAGTGGATAAAGATTATTCACTCCTGTACATGAGCACATCAACCACATTCAAGTTTTACATTTCCTTCCCTTTCCCTATTCTTCCTGTGCATTCTTCCCTTAGTGTGTGACCCATGTCTAATTATATTACTGCATTTATTTTGGGTCTATAATCCACATATGAAGGAGAATATGTGATTTTTAGACTTCTGAGTCTGGCTGACTTTACTTAAGATGATGTTACCCAGTTCCACCCATTTACTTGGGAATGACAAAATTCCATTGTGTATAAATACCACAATTTCTTAATTCATTCATCAGTAGTGGGGCTTCTTGGCTCTTTCCACATTTGGCTATTCTGAATAGTGCTGTGATAAACTTGGGTATGCAGGTGCCTTTGTAATAACCTGAGTCGCATTCCTTGAGGAATACCAATAGGAGTGGTATTACTGGATCATTAACTCCAGCATTGTTCTTTTTGCTTAGTATTGCCTTTGCTATTCGCAGTCTTCTGTGTGTCCAAATGAACTTTAGGGTAGATTTTTCAATCTCTGTGATGAAAGTCATTGGGATTTTCATGGGAATTGTGTTGAACATGTAGATTGCTTTTGGTAGTATAGCCATGTTTACTATGTTGATTCTGTCAGTCCATGAGCACAGGAGATATTTCCATCTTCTGCAGTCTTCCTTGATCTTTTTTTTCAGTGGTTTGTAGTTCTCCTTATAGAGGTCATTTGCATTCTTTGTTAAATTTATTTATTAAGTATTTGATTTTTTTAAGGCTCTTGTAAATGGAATTGTTTTCCTATATTCTTTCTCAATTTGTTCTTGTAGAAAGGCTACTGATTTTTGTAAGTTGATTTTGTATCCTGCTACATTGCTAAAGCTTGTTTATGGTGTCTAGGAGTTTTTGGGTGGCATTTTTTGGGTCTTTGAGTTATAGGACCATGTTGTCTACAAACTAAGATACTTTGACTATTTCTTTACCTATTTGTATTCCATTTATTTCTTCTTCTTGCCTTACTGCTCTGGCTAGGAATTTCAGGACTATGTTGAAAAGGAGTGGGAGGAGTAGGCACCCTTGTCTCATTCCTGACTTTAGGAGAAATGGTTTAGTTTTTCCCCATTAAGTATAATGTTAGCTATAAGTTTGTCATACACAGCATTTATACAGTTGAGGTATATTCCTTCTTTTTTTAGCTTTCTTAGAGCTTTTATCATGAAGTGCTGTTGAATCTTATCAAAGGCTTTTTCTGCATCTAATGAGATGATTAAGTGGTTTAACCTTTGCTTCTATTAATGTGATGTTTTACATTTATTAATTTGTGTATGTTGAACCATCCCTGCATCCATGGGATGAAGCTGACTTGGTCATGGTGAATGATCTTTCTGATATGTTTTTGGATTCAGTCTATGATTATTTTATTGAGGATTTTTGCACCTATGTTCATTAAGGAGATTGGATTACAGTTCTCCTTTTTAGATGTGTTCTTGTCCAGTTTTGGGATGAGTGTAATGCTGGCTTCATAGAATATGTTAGGCAGTATTCTTTCCCTTTCTATCTCATGGAAAATTTTAAGAAGTGTTGGTATTAGTTTTTCTTTTTTTGAAGGTCTGGTAGAGGACAGTTGAGAATCCATCAGGTTCTTTTCTTTTTTGGAAGACCCTTTATTTTTGCTTCAATTTCATTACATGTTATACAACTGTTTAGGTGGTTAATATCCTCTTGGTTCAGTTTTAGATGGCCTTAAGTATCTAGGAATTTGTCCATTTCTTCCAGATTTTCCATTTTATTGGAATATAGATTCTCAAACTAGTTTCTGATGATGCCCTGGATTTCCTTGGTGTTTGTTGTGTATCCCTTTGGATATACAACAAAAGGGGCTTGTCAAGCTCCTTTAATTTTTCAAAGAACCACCTTTTTGTTTCATTGATTCTTTGATTTGTTTGGTCTCTATTTCATTAACTTCGGCCCTCATTTTCATTATTTCTCTCCTGATTGTTTTGGGTTTTGCTTGTTCTCGTTTGTCTAGGAGTTTGAGATGTAGGATTAGGTCATTTATTTGAGATCTTTCAGTCCTTTTAATACATGCATTCATAAACTTTCCTCTCAGGACTACCTAAGAGGAAAATAGGTTTGGTAGGTGGTGTCTTCATTTTTATTAGCTCCCAGGAAACTTTTGATTTCCTCTCTTCTTTTTTCTATGACCCACTGATCATTGAGCAATGTGTTATTCAGCCTCCAAATATTTGTGCATTTTCTGCTGTTGTTTTTTTTGTTGAGTTCTGGTTTTAATGCATTGTGACCAGATAGAATGCAGGGGGCTATTTCTCTTTCTCTTTTCTAAGGCTTGCTTTGTACCCTAAGATATGATCTATTTTGGAGAACGTTCCATGGGATGCTGTTTTTGGATGAAATATTCTGTAAACGTCAGTAAAGTCCATTTGATTTATGACATCATTTAGTTCTAGTATTTCTTTGTTGATTTTTTGTTTGGATGACCTCTCTGCTGGTGATAGAGGGGTATTAAAGTCTCCCACTATCACTGTGTGCTTTTAAATCCCTTACTGTGTGTTTGATTAAATTGGGTTCACTGACATTGGGTGCACATAGGATGATAACTGTTATTTCCTTTTGATGTATTGCCCCTTTTATTAGTATGAATTGTCATTTGACCAATGTAAGTTTGAAGTATACTTTGTCTGATATAAGTCTTGCTACTCCTATCTGTTTTGGGGGGCCTTTGGCTTGGTGAATCTTCATCTAGTCTTTCAGCCTAAGCCAGTGTTTTTTCTGTCAATAAGATGGGTCTCTTGTAAACAACAGATTGTCAGATCTTCCTTTATAATCCAGTTTTCCAAATGGTGTCTTTTGATGGGGGAGTTGAGTCAATTGACATTCAATGTTTATACTGATAGGTATATGGTGATTCCTGCCATTTGGTTGTTTCTGTTGTTTAAGTATTTGATTGTGTTTAGTTGAATAAATGCTACTCTAATTACTTGTCTTTTCTTCTCCTGAGGTTTGATACTTCCCATCCTTTCCTAGTTTTGTTTGCTTTCCTCATCTGTGTGCAGAATTCCTTGTAGAAAATTCTGTAGTGGTGGCTTGGTGGTCATATATTGGTTCAGTTTCTGTTTGTCTTAGAAGATTTTTATTGCTCTATCAATTTTGATTGATAGTTTTGCTGTGTTGAGTATCCTAGGGATGAATTTATTTTAAATCAGTCCCCGAATTACCTGATTCCATACCCTTTTTGCCACTCAGGTTTCCACTGAGAAATCTGCTGTGATTTTGATGGGTTTACCTTTATACGTAACTTGTTTTTTCTCCCTTAAAAACTTCAATATTCTTTCTCTGTTCTCTGTGCTTGCTGGGTTTTTTTTTTTTAATTTTTTAATTTTATTATTCATATGTGCATACAAGGCTTGGGTCATTTCTCCCCCCTGCCCCCACCCCCTCCCTTACCACCCACTCTGCCCCCTCCCTACCCCCTACCCCCTCAATACCCAGCAGAAACTATTTTGCCCTTATTTCTAATTTTGTTGTAGAGAGAGTATAAGCAATAATAGGAAGGAACAAGGGTTTTTGCTGGTTGAGATAAGGATAGCTATACAGGGAGTTGACTCGCATTGATTTTCTGTGTATGTGTGTTAACTTCTAGGTTAATTCTTTTTTATCTCACCTTTTTTCTAGTTCCTGGTCCCCTTTTCCTATTGGCCTCAGTTGCTTTTAAGGTATCTGCTTTAGTTTCTCTGCATTAAGGGCAACAAATGCTAGCTAATTTTTTAGGTGTCTTACCTATCCTCACCCCTCCCTTGTGTGCTCTTGCTTTTATCATGTGCTCAAAGTCCAATCCCCTTGTTGTGTTTGCCCTTGATCTAATGTCCACATATGAGGGAGAACATATGATTTTTGGTCTTTTGGGCCAGGCTAACCTCACTCAGAATGATGTTTTTATGGTAATATGCTGTGGGGAGGTTCTATTTTGGTCAAATCTGTTTGGTATCCTGGATGCTTCCTGTACCTGAATGGGTAAAATTTTCCTTAGATTTTGGAAATTTTTCTGTTATTATTTTATTGAATATATTACATATTCATTTTTCTTGTACCTCTTCTCCTTCTTCAATGCCCATGATTCTCAGGTTTGGTTTTCTGATGGAGTTACTGAGTTCTTGCATATTTCTTTCACAGCTATTGAGTTATTTGACTAAAATCTCTTCTTCTTTTTCTTTAACATCTATTTTATCATCAAGCTCTGAAATTCTGTCTTCCACTTGCTCTAGTCTGCTGGAGTAGCATTCTACTGTGTTTTTTGTTTGACTGAAGGGAATTTTATTTCCTGGATTTCTGTTCAATTATTTTTTTTCTGAGGTTTTCCATATCTTTGTTAAACTTCTCTTTTATACTTTGCAGTGTCCTCTTTAATTCATATATCAATCTTTTTATAGTGTCCTTTGTTTCCCTTTTGTGTTTCTTGGGAAGTCCTCTCTGAGTTCCTTAATTTGTTTCAGTGTCTTTTCGTGTTCTTTATTTTTGGTGTCTTGAAATTTCTTGAGTGCATCTTGTACATTCCGGTTGACTATGTTAGTATCTTCTCCATGAATTTCTCAGTGATATTTTCCAAAATTTCTTCTTTGAGGGTTTTTATGTGGGTGTCACTGGGCTATTTAGTTACAGTTATTATTTTATTGAGGTCAGGCCCTGAGTGTCCATTTTCTTCATTTCCCAATGAACCCTGTATTGATTTTTTTTTTTTTGAGAAGAGTGCTGTACAACTCCTCCATCATTCCATTTGGTGCTGTGCAACTATGTTTTTGATGGGCTAGTTGGTGGTTTTGATTGCCTGACTTCTTTCCCTAATTTAATTTTTGTGTTGTGACTGACATGGTTGTTAGCTAGGTTGATGTGTTATTTCTGTCCCTGGACTGGAGGTGTAATTTAGCAATAACAAATTTATCACAGGTTCAATGCCAGACCAGTTGCTTACATATTATATAGAAAACCCCTTGATGATAATATCTATAAACAGTGGGAATTGAAGGGATAATGGTTATTAAGCTAGTTATAGATTTGGGGGAATTGGTTAAGGTGGCACTAAAAAAGGGGGGCTGGAAAAAAGGTGGGTTGGTGGGGGAAGAGGTATGGGGACTGCTGGGTTTTGTGGCCCTTGTGTGTGTTTGGGTGCTTCTCTTATTGTAGTGGAGGGTGGTTTTTTCAGGGATTACAGGAGGCTGGGGTTGAGCACAGTTGGTACAGTAGAGTATTCAGTGGGTGGTGAATGTGTAGGAGGGAGAGGTAGTTTGATGACAGGTTGGGAAAGGATTGGAGGAGAAGGTGAAGAAGGGGGAAAGAGTGGATGAGAAGGGGCAGAAAGAGTAGTTGGGAGGGAGAACAATGGATTGTAGTACAGGAGGAGGGAAAATGAAGAGGGAAAGAATAGGGATAAGAGAATAGTGATGGTCAAGTTAATAACACAGGAATAAAAAGGTAAAATAAAATTAAAAATACCAGGTTCAGGAACCACAAAAAGTTCAGTCTTTTGGTAAAAGTTTTGAAGTTATTCCTTATGTGTCCAATTTTGATACTGGTGCAAAAGTGGAAGCTCTGATGTGGTCTCACCAAGTGACTGGCTTGTGAATAGTATTTGGTCCTTCTGTCAACAAGATTAGTTGGAATTGTAAGGTAAGGTTAGACTGCTAGCTCTGCAGGGTGGTCAGAGCTGTTGTTTTCATCAGACAGCAGCTGCATTGCCCTTTAGTTGCAGCTCTGTTTGGTCGGCTCCTCCACCAGCAAAGTGGGGCAATTCAGTTTTGAATGCTGCCCTCTGTCCCAGAGATCAGCTCCAGGATACACCACCTGCCCTGCTTTAAGAGGTTGGCCTGTCACTCTACCCCCATTCTCAGCCTTTGTGGTTTTCCTGACCTCTGCTGGGTGTTAGTGTCTCCTCTGGGAGGTTGGCTTGTTGCTTCACTTTCTCTCTCAGCCTTTATGCCTCTCCTGATCTTTGCTGGATGCTGGCAGCTCCTTTGGGAGGTTGATGTGTTGCCCCACCCCCAGTCTCAGCCATTGCTGCTTACACACATCAGTTCACTGAGAGTTCAGCGCTGAGAATTTGGCTCCTTGACCCATCCCTTTCCTCAGGGCAGGTTCAGCATTCTATGCCCACCTCCTCTGTCAGTGTTAGATTACAGTTCTATGCTTATCTTTTTCAATTTTTCTTGGGGGAGGGGTTCAGTCTGCCCAGTGGCTGCACTGGATTATTTTCCCAGGGGGTGCATAGGGGAGTCATGTGTAGTAAGTGTTATTCACCTGTTCATTCTGTAGTTTCACACAAGCAGCTTTAGAGGTGGCTGGCAGGGAGAAATTGCCCCACTTTTTTTCAGTATGGCATGTAGTAGAGAGACTGTCCATGGACAAGGGGTCCAGGTTGATTCTGATTGGTGCTCTGTCTTCTGCTTGTTTGGAGAAAAAACAAAGGGCAAGAGAGAGAGAAATGGCCAGGGTGCTTTCTTCCCCAGTGCTGGACATGCCTTGCTGGCATGTGCTGTATGGGATTTTCATGGCTGTTTGATGCAATTAAAGTCTGACTTAAGGATCAGTCTTTGAATTTTATCTGCACCTAAAATGATGGTGGCTATTATTTTGACTAGGAGCAATCAGAATTAACCAAGTGTAGTTCCAACATCTCAAGGCAGTTTCTGGTGTCATAGAGCTTAGGATTTCTGATTCCCTAAACTTGCTGCCATTTTGGATCTCCCATAATTGGCCGTGTTAAGGCAATATCAGTTTCTGAAAACATAATTCATGATAGTGTTACATATTCATTTTGGCTGTTCTGTTTTCCACAAGCCAAACACACAGTTCTCATCTATGGTGTGTGTGTGTGTGTGTGTGTGTGTGTGTGTGTACATATGTATAAGTATATATATATAAACATATGTAAATATGTATGTATTCATATATTTATGGTTTGTTGTGGTGTGGGGCTTGAACCCCTAGCTTCCCGCAAACACTCTATCATGAACTACAGCCTTAGTGTTTATCTATCTATCTATCTAACTATATCTATTCATTTATTCATTTATATCAGACAGAGTCTTGCTGTGTAGTCTAGCTTGGCTGCAAACTTTTGATCCGCTTGCCTTAGCCTTCTGAGTACTAAGATTGTAGGCTTGAAAAGCCACCACACCTGGCATCAGCATCTATTTCTTGATAAACACTGGCTATTAAACTTTATTCAAGATCTCACCATTGGCACCATCTCCATCACTCATTGACACCATGCACTCTCTGACAAGTCCTCCTGCTTGCACCCTTGGCTCTTTACACTTTATTTCTCACAGAGACATGGCAATCTTGTTAAGATGTAAATCAAGCCATATTACTCCTCCATTCTAAAACCTCCAATATTTTCCTCTGTCACTTAAAAACTGAAATTCATATGATTTTATGCCACATATTTCCAAACCTGCTATTATTTTCTCTTTGATTTAGTATTAATTTCATGACATTTTTCAAAGTGCAAAAATATTGTTGCTAAGGTGTAACTATTAAGCCACAAATACCACAAAGAGATGAAAGGCAAATACCAATCTAAGGAATTGTAGTGAAATATGTTCAAAAGTAAACATTTGGTGCCACATTTTTTCATTGCCTTGTATATTACAAGTTAGCTGAATAGTGAGGTTCAAAGGATAAAAAATTCATAGACCTACCTATGGTCAATTTAGCATTTTTTTCTACTTTAATGTGTTAAGTAACATATTTGATTATGTCTCATCCAAGGAGAATTCATTCAAAATTTAGAAGAGTCATATCGATAATTAGGCATCCTTGACTGTATAAAAGGGATTATAAAATTACTGCCTCAAGTTAAAAACATTTTCACATATCCTCACTCCCCTCAAAAACTAAATTGGCTATATCTTTTCTTTTTTATTCTGCTTTTAATTTATGGAATAGGTTCCAATTTCTATGGTTCTAGTTATATCTGAAAAATATTTATTTTCTTGTGGTAAGACCAAGTCATCTTTTAAGATGCAAGTTGCAGCTATCAGTAGTGATGATTTGTCCATGCAGTGACATTATATTGTTTGTATTTTTCATTGACTGTTGACATAATCACTATTATTTTTGGGGGAAAAATAGGGAGTTTTATACATCATGAACTATTCAAAATGATTCTATAACAGTTGTTCTCTACCTTGGGTTACCAGAGGATCTTTAGAAAATACTAATATCCAGTTCCCATGCCTACAGATTCTGATTTAAGTCCCCAGTTTGATATGCAGAAAAGGTTAGGAATAATTACTTTATACTTCATCTTAAGAAATATTATTATATGGAAAATATTGAAATTTTTATCATTGTAGAATTATATTTCTATGTTCAGATAGAGAATTAGAAAGAGTATAGGACATATTTCTGGAAAACTTTTGGAATGATTTAACTCTTTTTACCATGCATAGGTAAAGCCTCAATAGAAATTTCTAAACTAATGAGTTAAAAACATGAAGTATGGAGTGATATTCAAATATACTTGTCACTAATGATTTGCAATTTTAGTATCAATTGCCTCATAGTTTGGTGATCAATTTAGCACAAAAGCAAATATATTTTTAAGTATCTTGCTATTCTATATTCAGGTGTTTCCTTTCAGATAGCATTTATCCTAATCAGATATGATTCTGAGAAAAAGCAATGATGAACACATGCACAAAGCTGGAAGTTTTGATAGTTTTTAGCTCTCTCAAATATGGTTGTTTTTTAATACTCTAATAAGGCTGCCTCAAATTCAGGCTCTAATTCTTATTGCCAAGGTAACCATAGATTCCAATAGTCTCATTTATAATATACTTATAAGCACCAAGTATTAAATGAAATAGTGGTTACAAATTATAGTACTTAACACAGAATAAGCTCATTATCAATAAAGATCTGCAAAAAGTGGTGGCATCATTAAAGTTGCGGGTAATGTTGGGGGATAAAAATCTCTTAAACTGAAAGAAGGACTATTGAATTGTAGCATTTGGGGTTATAAAAGAGAAGTGACCAGAATATTTACACTCTTTGTATGTGTGCATTTCTTCCAATAGAAGGATTGGTTCAGTGTGAAGAACAAGGAAACTCCATGTGAGAGAGTCTTGAGGATATTGAGACTGTTTCTCAGCATGCAAACTACTTTGAGTAACAATTTTCAAATTGCAATTATGTATCTGTTAGTTTACTACATGTAGGTGAAAGTAATAAACAGAAAATCTTTGCCTTTAGGTAATATCTAGTCAAGTCCTAGAGAAAGAAAGTGCATCATTAATTTGAACACATTATAGATAACAAATCCAAAGTTACTTTAAGGTTAAAGAGACACCAATCTATTTGGGTAGGTGGATTGATAGTATCTAAGAGAAGAGATGATGACATGTAAGTCTTTACTGCAAGCAACCAAGGATGGTCTTTTTGTCCTTATAGAACAATTGCATGGTGAATGATTTTAAAAGTGGAATTTTCATCTCCTGATAAGCTGGGTGAAATAACCTCTGATTTTGATCATGTCAGTGATGCAAACCTTCATATCCACTTCTCCTTTTAAAGAATCTTGAGGTTACTTTTATTAAATGAAAAGGTAGCAGTACCTTTAATGCATAACAGAATCATTGTGATGTTGCAAAAAAAAGTATCACTGAAAGATTAGGAAGCAAATACTTTGCCAAAGTTCAAAAAGAAATTAAGTAGAAAAGTCAAATGGGTCCACTTGCCTGGATAAAATATGAAAGAACATTCAGGTCTCATCCTCTGTTTAGGTCAGAAAGAAATGTCCCCCCATATCATATTGCATTGCCCAGTTAAGTGCTTTATGAAGTGTTTGTGGATTTACCTAACTATAGAGCATGCTGCATAAACTACTCACAATAGGAACATCATGGCCCACTGATTTGTTCCAGTATCACAAGCCTTGTAATCCTAGGTCAGTGTATGTGCTAGAGTTCTTCCATCTGGTATTCTTAGAAGAAAAATATGTCAATAAAAATGAGGATTAATGCATTAATAACATGTAACTTTGGTTATTTTCTAGTAGAAAATTTGATACCATAGTTTGTCTCAATTTTCCTGCAAAAGCACCAAATTTTATTTAATTTCATTATTGTGTTCTTTTGACATGATGCACCTATATGTTAGATATTTCATTCTCTCATTTAGAAAAAATAATTTCTATTGACCTCTTGTATTTCTGGCTCTTTTTAGGTACTTGGAATTCAACATTATATAATATATTATATTATATTATATATATTATATGTGATGTTTTATATATATATATAATATAGAGAGAGACATTTATGTTAGACTTTTATTTTTAATAGAGCAATTTTAATAGAGCAATTTTGGGGTTCACACACAATCTAGAAAAAAGTACAGAGAGTTCTAGTGTGCTGTCTGTCTATACATACTCATGACCTTCCCCTCACCAGTATCCCTCATTAAAGTGATAAAATTGGTACATCTACATGGATACATCATTGTCACTCAGAATCCATAGTAGACATCAGGGCTCATTCTTGTTGTACATCACATGCATTTGCATCAATTTTGATGACATGTATCCACCTTTATAATATAATGCATAGTACTTTAATTGCCTTTAAATTTATGACCTATTCCATCACTTTCCCATAGCCCCTGGCAACCACTGATCTTTTTACTATCTCCATAGTTTTGCCTTTTCCAGACTGTCATATTATTGGAATCCTATAGTATATAACCTTTTCAGGTTGGCTTCTTTACTTACTAATATTCATTTAGGTTCCTTCTTATCTTTCATGGCTTGACAGTTCATTTCCATTCAGGACTGAGTGATACTGACAGTATCTGGGTATATCAAGGTCTAACTGAAGATCATCTTGGTTTCTTCCACATTCAGCTAAGGCTCTGATAAACATCGGCATGTGAGTTTTTATGTAGATATAACTATTCAATTTATTTGCATAAATGCCAAGGAGTATTATATCGTAATTGTATGTTTAGGGTTTTTTTTTTTTTTTAATTCTGAGAGCATCTAGTCACTTCATTCAATTTCAATTAACATTTAATTTAAGCATCCAAAATTCCTGTCTCAATTACAAGACTACTCAGAATACATAACATCTTTAGTTTGATATAGTTATATGCTTTTTATTGTATAAAATTATGGTTTCATTATGACATTTACACACACACACACACATACACAAACACACACACACACTGTATGGTGGTTCTATTCATCCCAATCACCCTCCATTTCCTCCCATCTCTCTCTCATAAATAGTCCTCCATTTAGGTTCATGTCTTTTAATTTGTTTGTATTCATGTATCTAGACTCACATTTGAAAGAAAACATGAGATTTTTGTTCTTCTGAATCTGGTTTATTTTGCTTAAAATTAATATCTCTAGTTCCAATCATGTCCTGTGAATTACATAATGACATAATTTCTTCTTTATTGCTAAGTAATACTCTGTGGTGTGTGGTGTGTGTATGTGTGTGTGTGTTTATCTTTAAAGAAACCTTTCCAAAGTGTCTGTACCATTTCACATTCCAATCAACAATGATTGGGAAGAATTGTTATATTATATTCTGGCCAGCATTTGGAATTGTCATTGCTTGGATTATTACCATTCTAACAGCTTTTTACTTGTGCCAAATATTGTCTTAGTTTCCAATTCCTTAATGGCATATGATGTTCAGCATCTTTTCATATGCATTATTTACCACTTATATATTTTTTTGTAAGAAATGAGTTCAGGTCTAATGTCTATGTTTTAAAACTGACTTGTTATATTACTGTGATTTTTAACATCTTTTTGTATATTTTGAATAATAGTCTTTTATTAGACATGTCTTTTGCAAATATTCCCTTCAATCTATTGCTTGTCATTCTTTTAATTTCATGCTATTTGCTATTTATAATAATATTATAAAGTAGGTGTTATGATCACCATTAAAATATATACAAAATGAGACAGAGGGTTTAAGAATAAATATACTTCCTAACTCAAGAGAAGCCTAAGCAATCTTTTTAGATAACTAGAATTATATACAGGCTTCAGTTTAAAAAGTTAACTATTTGAATAAAATTGTCGTTGTTAAGTACAGTATATGCTTTATTTAAAGCTAACCATAAAAATCATTTGTGGATATTTTTATAATCATTGCTATTGACAATTGTTAGCTGAGGCTTTAATGTAGGGATGCCTTATGTATCTGTTAGAGAAACACATCTATTATGCTTTTAGTGAACAAGACTAATGTGTTCATGTGTATGCTGTGAATCGCTGCACATGCAGACCCCAACTAACAGTCTTTACTTTTGACATTGTACTTGCATCTTGACAGCTTCCTAACCAAATTATTTTAACCTACTGAGGAGTAAAAATTTGTTAACCAAACTTATGGATAGAGTGCTTTCTTGTGAGTAACATTCAGTAAATTTATTGAAAGGGTTTTGCCAAATTTTTGTGTAATGCTCAGTTGCTATCTTTGTTTATTTTTGTGCTTTTGTAGTGTTTATAACAGATAAATGATTTCCAGTGTTATGGTGGTGTTATGAATGCTTATGTTTGTGTATGCTATGCTTAATATATTTGTATAATACCTCTGCAAGTGTATAATTAAATAAACGTAATTTTTATATCCCTCATGTTGAAAACATTCTTTAAGCATTTGCATGTTTTGATGATCTAGGTACTAAATATGTTACCACATTTCATGAATATATACACTCCACATTTTAGTATTTCCCAAATTCTCACTCTTACTGAAGATATTAAGATTAGGGGACAAAGACTAATAAAAAACCTTCAGTGCTATTACCTGACTACATTCATGGTACTGTAAAGAAGCACTATAATGTAGCATTGCATTAGATAAAAGTGTATCTCTTTGTAAGAATGAATTATCAGAACCCAGCCCATTATTTTCAGCTGAAGTCTTTGATCTAAGATAGTGGCCTTGTGAGATTTCAGTTTTATAACCCCAACCTTCCTTTCATCATGTCCTAAGTGAGGTTGGTAATATCTTAGCTACATCAAAGCAAAAATAAAAAGTTCATATACAATAAAAATTACCCAAACCACCATTTAAATGAGCCTTCTATTGAAAATAATATATTTCAAGATTTTTTATGAAAGACCAAGATGAGATATCTAATTTGTTTTTATCACTTTAGATACCATATGTTTTTAGTGATAGTCTAATTCCTTTTAGGGAACAGAACCCCATAAGTGTATCAAAGAGCAAAATGTTAATAATGTCCAGAACACTCATTTTTCCTCACTGGTCTTGATATCTCTATGAAACTATTTCAAAGTTTTTATTTGGATTCTCCTTCCTGCCCCTAATTTGTAATATAGCACTTGAATGATCACTGGTTGTGCTATTCAGTGCAAAACTACATAAGTGGGCAGGCAATCTATTAGAAAGCCCATTTATGATGGAAGTTTGGAACAATTAGCAGGTTTTGTTTAATTAATGTCCTACTATGAGTTAAATTGCAATATTTTCTTTTATGTTTTGATTTTTTTTTAATTTATTAAAGAAACTATAAAGTTACTAAATACAATCCCTTACTTTGCCTGTAGGGATAAAATGTGAAGTGAAACTTTTTAAGCTTGGAACAGGGACTTTTATCAAATTTATTTTGAACATGTTCAATACAGCAGAAATTGTGGCTAGGGATACAAATAAGTAACAAACACTGAGTCTCTTATACCTTACAAATTATTTTCTAGTTAGAGGAATACAAAGATAAGCAAAAGACCTTGAACTTTTCCTCAAGTAGTTCAAAATCTGGTTCCTTCCAGCCAGGCAATTATAGAATTATGGGATGCCCATTTTAAATTACAGTGACAATAATAACTGTGACAAAACTGTGATGTCAAGAACCCTAAATAACTTCCCCAAACATAAATTCCTAATTTCAGGATATGAGAAACACAGGAATTCATTTCACAGAGATAAGATTCTAAACTACAATTAAAACATAATTACAGAAATCCATTCAAATGTTCAGTTTCAAATGCTTTGGGGGTGGGTGAGAGTTGGCAAGGCTGGAGAACCAAAGTGTCTGAAGTGATGGGAAGAGAACAAAGAATATCAACTTAGACATTAGAGTTTGGCAAGGTAACATTGGTAGAAACTTGTAGATGTTTTGAGAGCATATAATTAAAGATTTTTTTTTAATGTCATTCTTATAATCAATAATGTTAAATTCACATAGCCATGATAATTTTTAAGTTTATTCACACAGAGTACCAATGTATCATTTACATAGAAGCCAATGGAATGGTAATAGAAAGAACATAAGATCGAGATATTACAGGTTTTAGTAGAAGGACTGCGGTGATATTAAGCCTTTCTTAACCTCCATTTCCTTATCTATACAGTGTGAACACATAGCATTTGAGTAAAGACTTATTTACTATAAATAATTATGTATTTCCTATACATAATTATTTATACATTCAGAAAATTATTGACTTTTTAAAGTAAAAGTTAATGAAATTTACAATACTCATTTTTCTTTTAGTTAATTATAATATTCAATTTCCATTAATCTATTCTAATAAATCAGTATGAAAACATGTAATATTTATGTGACAGCATTTTGAGAAATATGACCTACTGAAGAAATTTCTTATGCTTACTGGATTCTTACAGCAAAGATTCTTCATTATTAAGCATGTTGTAAAAATTAGCCTGATAATATCTTAAAGGTGCCAGCTAGCATATATGTAACTGTGCTGCTGATATACAACAGAATCAGGAGTCATGTCTAGCCCTTATGATTCCAGTCCCAGAAGTAAAAATGTGGAAATAGCTCACCAATGTTAAGAAATTAATGTTTGTCATATTTTACATCATCTAAATATATGTGAAAATACACGATTTGTATGTAGTTGAGTACAATGTGCTTCTGCACGTGCAATTTCACACTCAGTTTTGGAAAGTCTTTTGCCTCATTCTCTGCTTGGGGAGTTGACATGTATCCTTCAAAAACAAGTTCAAATTAAGTAAAAAAATTAAAATTAAATAAAAATTTATCTCTATCCAAAACAAAAATTGGTATAAATAAGTGATAAATTCAACATGATGAACAGGTAAACAAATCATTCAAAAAAAGTGTTTTTAAGTACTTTTTCTATAATTAAAATATAGAAAAGAGAAAGAGATTAGAAAAATGATCCATACAACCACCATAAAAAGGGAAAAGACACTGTTAACTTTTTGACACTTTTAGCCTAAACTTTGCCTTATTAAGTCATTTTTTCTTTTGGGGATATTTTTGAAAACTACTTGTAATTATGTTTATTTTGTCCACTGGTTCTTTACATTCCTTCAAAAAGGAATTTTTTATATTATTTAAGTTTTCAAGCATACTTTTTGGAAATTTAGGTTTTAATGGTCTTCACTAACATAATAGTTCTTTGATAAATTTCTTTATCTGTGAATCTTCGTTATACAGGATTATTTTAGATGCGATTCTTAAAACACTAGATTAAATGTAATCACCTTTCTCAATATTGGAAAATCTTCCAGACAAGTAACATAAAAATTTAAAATAAAAGTAACAGAGGATAAAAACCTAGAATTCATTGTATCTGGTGTTCAAAGGGGTAAATTAGCCCTCCTTAAAAGAACAAAATAATCTGCAGGTAGAATTTTCCCCTTCTGAACTTAATTTGTGTTTGTTTTTAAAGTCCTTTTGATAATTTGCTAATGGTGTTTTCAAGATGCTTTATTACATTTACTCATAATTCATTCATTTTTTTCTCTAAAAATTGAATGAGGACCTAATATATTCAAGGGTGAGGATTTCCTGTTGAACAAAGTGAACATGTTTCCTTCCATCCCCTGAGAGGAAGAGTCCAAGGCATGTGAATTAGTAAATGTATAAGACAGTTACAAATTGTAATATGTTGTTAAAACTGGAGTTTTGTACCCAAGCTGCTGGGATTCTCAGGTGGGGCCACTCGCTCCTATACACCAAATGAAGAGGCATGGTGAAAGCAGGAAATGGTGATCTATTTTGCCGCTTGGGACATGCCTTGGGAAAAGGCAGAGTAGGCACTCAGCCCATTTTCAGCTATCTTCCCTAGTTCAGGAATGAGCTACAGGTTTAAAAAGACAAATAACTGGAGGTAGGGAACAAAAAGTATGCATGGTTAAACAGTTCCAGTCTAGGTGTGGTCTGCTTGGTCCTTATCTCAGTACTTGTTCTGGGGGAGGTTCAGAGGTTGTTATCTGGAGGGTGGTCCATCCTGAGGAAGCTCTACCTTTGGAGGTAGTTTCAGTTCCTTGTCATAAAGATATTATCTGTTCTGTCCTTTCTGGAATCCAACATGAGTAAGGAATTCATACTTTTCAGCAAAAGCAGTTTGACACCTCTTACGTTAGGAAGAAAATAGGAAGACAGAGTCTCAATGATAATGTAAATTTAAGCTGAGACTAAAGTATGAGGTACCATCATTGAAAGAAGGAAGTAAGAGCCTCTGGCCACAGGAAATGTAAAAGTATTCAGAACAATGAAAGTAGATAGCATACCTGGAATGGAAATGAAGGAAGGATAATATTGGAAATAAGAAAAAGAGCTTTGTAGGCCATAAGGGGTTTGGATTTCATTGTTCATTCAGAGAACAAATAGTAAATAACTTTTTAACAGAAGAACTACTTGACTCAGGTGGTGTTTCAGGTAGATCAAAATTATAATAATAATAACAATTATTATTATATGAAAATGGGTGGTAAAGAAACAAGAGAAATGATTAAGAAAATTATGAGGCTGATATTAACAAAATTTGCAGTAAGAAAATAAAAATAATGAGATTTAACTGCATATAGAAGTTGATGGAAAAGGAAATACTAAGTTTGTGAGTAGGGCAAAATTTCTGTTGAGGGCAAGCAAATTGATAAAATATACATGAGAAATACAAGAAATGTTGTTACTCAGTTACTCCTTCCAAAATGGAAATGTGAGTTTAGGATTTAGAGCTGTATTCTGGATAAGAGACAGAAAATTAATACAACACTTCTTTAGGAATGTCAGAAATCATTTCCATAGGGTGTAATAGGAGAAAGCCCAGAACAAACCCTCAGAAAGACAGGCACTTAGACGACACATGACCATCTCTTTTTTATCACACTTCCTCTGGGATTGCTGTCATCTTGCTAATATTATGGCTCAAAATTGCATATCATTTTAATTTACATGCCTTTGATTTTTGACTGAGTGTATTATATTCACTATACAATAGTTAGAATATTTTGATACAGAAGTAGTGAACATTTATGATAAAAACAATTGGTATTATCCTAAATGGAGAAGAATCAAGTAAGCAGTGTTTTAATACTAAGTTAAATCTTGAATTTCTTCAGGATAAGAGTGACATATGGATTGTTTTGCTAATAAGGTACTAGGTTGAAGAGTTTGTTCTTTAGAGCCATGTGGATATCCTAATTCAAAAATGTTGTCATAATGGTGAAATGGCATGTTTTAATTTTCTGTTCTCTCTTCACTTTGACCTTTCTGAGTTAACACAGTACAGTACCACATTTCTCAAACTTGCTTATTTTATTTTTTTATTTTTTTGTTTATTCTTATGTGCATACAATGTTTGAATCATTTCTTCCCCCTACCCTTTATCCCCTCCCTCCCCCACAACCCCTTCCTCTCCTCTCTTACCCTCTCACTTCCAGGCAGAAACTGTTCTGCCCTTATCTCTAATTTTGTTAGAGAATATAAACACATTGAGTCAATTTGAAAAAATTAGAAAAAATAAAATAAATCAGATTAATAAATTATGGAATAAAATACAAATATTTTAACTTTTAAAAGTAAACCCTTGATTCAAAATCTAAAATGCTATCCTTTGACAGTAATGGTGAATGGGTAATCAGTTATGTTTGTATGTTAACATGTGAAAGAAATACATTACTCCACTCCAAGATGTAACTGCACTGATGAGAATAAAAAGAGTGACTAATGAGAATTTCAGATATAAAGACTATTGATATTAACACTATTTTGCTTCTCTCAGGTTGGGTTATTTAATCTCTCTCAAAGTAAGGTCAATATACATTTTGATTCTTTATTTTTTTAATATAAAGTAATCCATTAAGTTTTCTGTTTAGAATTTCTGGTTAAAAGTCTATGCTTTAATATTATGTCATTACCTGACTTTCATTTCCATACATTTATGTTTATGTAAGTGCTATTGAACTTTATAGCAGTTTGCAAATTACTGTTGGCATTAGGGTTCTCTAATTTTATCATTTTACATAGTTAGTATACATATTTTGACCCTAAAAAGAAAAACACAGTATAAGATGGACTTTCTGTGCCACCTCTGAGATCTAGAAGCAGTTTTGGTGATATAGTGGAATTGCAGTACTGGAATTTACAATATATTATTCTAATTTATAAAAAGCTTCAGAATGTATGAAGTATGGGGTCTCCTAGCCAATTCTTGATGTGTAGCTACATGGTACAGGTTGCTACTTAATCACAAGCTCTGAAAAACACTTGTGTCATAGCTTCTTTACTATGTCCTGAATTCTTGCCCAGTGTCCTTGGCTCATTCTTGGGGCTTATTAAGAAGCCCCTATGCTTGGCTTCTCAGAAACTCACACTTTCTTGAGGAATTTTCTTCCATGGTGACTGTGGTTTTCAGTTACTGGTCTTTACTATTGGTCTCCAAATTTTGGTTGTTTGATAGCTATCTTAGTTAATATTTCTCTGAGGGATTTCACTCTTCTATTTTCTAACTACTGCTTATTTGAGGGTTTCAGTCATTTTTTTAGTTTGAATTTTTGTATAAAAATGGTTTAGAAACAGAGAAAATAAATAAAATATAGGAAACACACCTTTATATTTTGGATTTGGACTATATGGAAAGAAAGGTAAAACTGATCTCACTAATCAATAGGGGCAAATTTCTTGAGATCCCTGTTAATTATTTATCAGAAACACAGGCAATGTGGTCTTATGTCACGACTCTTTAGTATGGTCTCTCAGTTTTACAGTTTGGTAAATAGATCACCACCCATATAAGACCAAAATTATCCATCTTAAGCAATAAGTGACCATAAAACATCTGATTGAAAGCTCTCTTCTTCAGCATTAATGTCTGACATGTGTTAGAACCATATTCAGTGCAATGGCTCATAAAATCATTTTTTTTAAGTTTTCTACCTCAGAAAAAATGAATTTAATTTAGAAGTCAGAATATTATGATCATACTTTAAAAACAGACATTGTTTTGGCAGAAATAACACTGTATTAGGTTACCCAAGGGTTAGATTCAAATCCACCATGTACAACTCCCTTAGTTGCCAAAGATTATCAGGTTTGGGTACTCTCTAAAATGTTTTCTATGCTTTAGTGTTTCTTCCAAAAATGTGCATACAAAAGAGATTTATACATAGAATCAAATTAAAAATTATTTTGATCATATATAATTAATATGTATTCAATAAATTTATAAAATTCTTTTAGAATCAAATGGAAAAGGCTAATAAAAAATTACAGCCTTATAACTTGATTGAGTGGAATGAGTAGCAGGAAAAGAATAAATTGAAGAAGTTAAAAGATCACTATATTTAAAAATTAAAGAAAATATTTTGTAATAGACTATACTATAGCAAGAAAAGGATATACAGAAAATTAAAATTGGAGTCCTGGAAAATTGAGTCTCATAGTAAACTTTCAACTTTGTAGGGCCTTCTAATTTGAGCTACCATTTAAATTTTCCTCAGGGAATAGTAAGTGGGGCTTAAAAGCAAAGACATACCCAAATTGTGAAGACTAATAGGAATAGCTTTGTGTAGAGGCAATACTAATGGTCTACTCTTGAAATGAGGGTGAATGAGAAATGAATCCATTGCTCAGAGTTGCAGAAAGCAAACTTTGACATATGAAACTTAGCAGTGGCTAAAGTTAGGAAGACAGATCTCCACTAAGAAACAATGACTGCAAGCCAAATTTCATTTTTGACCCACCTTCATACTATACCTACATGCAAAAAAATTCAAAGGGTCTCATATAAGTCGCACATATATGTACCTAACAAAACTCTATGCAAATGTTCTTGGGAGAAATAGATATTTAGCCCAGGTTACAAGGAATTCCTAAAGATAAAATTCTAAACAGGTATTACTAGTTTATAATCAAAAATCCTAAAAGAACACAAGGAACCAAAGAGACCCACATGCCTCAGGAGTAAACCAGCAAAAATCAGGAATTGGAATCAGATACCAACTTCTCTGTGTTTTGAAATTAGTGATCAAAGAAAAATAATTCTCATTAATTTGCTTAACAAAAGAGAAGTGTGAAAATGGGAGCAGTGAATTAAAAATTACAAACACAGTAGCTCATTTGAGAAAGAAAGAAAATGAATAGAACAGAGGGGAAAATTAGACATAAGAACTTAATCATGAATCAAACATCAGATTAGCCTGGACACAGATGATAGTCATGAAGAAAGTTACCCAGAATTTAGCATGGAAAGACAGAAAGATGAAAATGATGAAAGAGTTTGAGTAATGTGAGTCAGAGGGTAATGGTCTAAAAATATTCAGTAGAAATTGGGGGAGCAGGGACACTCAAAGAAATGATGAATGATATATTTAAAAACTGTTGAAAAACACATTGAATAAGCAGATAAATAAAATCCATATCCAGACACATCACAGAAAACCAGCAGAAAAAAATGACACATAAGAATTTCACAGAAGCCAGAGGAAAAAGGCAAATTTTGTTCAAAAACTGATACTTATTCTATGAAATAATTTTCAACATTTTCCAACAATGGAAATTTGAAGATAGTAAAGTGATGTCTCCAATGTGCTGAGGAACACACACACACACACACACACATGCACACACGCTGAAATCTGCCCACCCAGAAGCCTATACCATTAAGCATCCAGAAAGACTTTCCACCACAGAGTTGAAGCAAACTAAAGATGTTTGAAGACATACAAGATTTATAGTTCCAATCATCAGACTCTTAATAACTGAAATTCTAAGTATGCAATTTATAGAGAGTAAATATTATTCCCAATGGAGGATCTAAGACAGAAAGCATCTTGGTAAATAAAGATAAGTGTTTTAAATATGTATCTAAGCACAAATAAGCATGAACTGGATCTAAACCAACACTAAAACAGCAGCAGTAACAATATCTTATTCATGTAACAGGAAACAGTACAGATGGAATGCTGTAAAATATTTGCAGGCAATCTTTATGGAAAGTAGTTGACACTATAATATACCACACTCTGTAACATCTTTCCTTCCATTGTTCCAGAGAAAGTTAAGGATGTGAACGCTTAAATCGTGAGGATTAGCATCCAAACTTTACATAAAGAGAGTGTTATTTCCAAAGTAACAGAGAGAGGAAATGTAATAAGATAAATGAAAGAAAATATCAATCAAAAAAAGACAAGAGAAGGGGAAAATCCAGGTGAGTTTTTTTTTTTTCAGTACTCCTTGAAAGTACCAAAAATCTTAGGAAAAATTAGAGTAGAATTTTGAGTTCAGTTGATGAGAAGGTGATGACATGTTTATTTACCTGATATTTCATTAAAGAAAATAGAATATATAGAGAGAGAAATCAGATGACTTCTGTGATAAAAAAAAATCATTTCAATGCCAACATTAGTCTCCCTAAATGAAAAAAATAGTTTACTACAAACCAGCTATTCTCAAAATTTTGTATTGTGTTGTCTCTAGAACAGGTCTGAAAACTGGTATTATTATTCCCATTTTACAGTTGAGAAGACTGAAGCTCAGTGAGATAGTAACTTACATAGTGGAAAGTCAAGATTTAAACCCAGGTCTTACAGAGAGCACTACTCATTATTTTCCTTACCCCACAATAGAAATGGAGAAACAGGGTCATTTTAAACAGCATGGAAATATTAAGACCAAATAATTAGAAAATCATGATTCCAAGAATGAAGCACTTTTGCAAGCAGAGTTCCTGGTCACGTAGTGTCATCAATGAGTGTGCTGATTATCAGTGCATTAAGTCAATTCACTGAGAAGTCAAGAAAAGCCAAAGCTTTGCTGTCCACCTCCTCACTCTAGGAGACCTAACCACTCAAAACCTCCCCATTTCTTTCAGAAGGTGAATCCAAAATGTCAAGATGGTTGAAAAAGCTATGGACATGTATCATAATCGTTTCTGCTATAGCAAAGAGAGCTATATGAACATGTCTATGAATAAACGTAATTGTCAATAACACTGTATTTCTACATTTATTCAGAAAACAAAAATACTTGAGAGACTAGCATTTTGAAAAACATATTCTTTCAATACACACATTTTTCTGTTAAAATTAATGACTGACAGAATTACTAAACAGGCAGTAAAATTCACACAAATGTTCATAGCTGTAGAATGTTGAAATGCATATGAGCCTCATTGACAGAATTCTTTAGCAGACAATGGTTAAAATTAAGGCAAAATTAGTTCCGAAATAAAACATCTATTTTAGAAAGCTAGGATTTATTGTGTTTGGAAACTCATGGTAGGAGTTTGGGGAAAAGCAGTTTTATATTTTACTAAAAGGGACTATTATCTAAGAACAATCATTCATATAGTTCCAGATTTGGCAGTGATCCAATGATATCATTATGATAGACAAAGGAAGCAGAGCTTTTTCAAGCTTTTTAATTTAGAAAAATAGATTTTGCTCGTTTTATTCTCTTCCATTTTCTATAATATGTTTAAAAGAGACTGGATTAATTTTATAAGATGAGGACGCAAAGGAGAGATGTGTGTGGAATCCATCAACCACAGTTGCCTAGAGCACTATTTTTTCCTTCATGGAAAAAAATGCTTTTTTGGATTCAACTTGCTCATTGTAGAATCATCTCCACTGTAATAGGTACAGATGAAAAAGCTGTTTTGCTAACAGTCCTGGAGTTACAAATCCACTTTGAATTCAGTGGTTGAGACCCCACATTTTTTTAAGTGTAACTCTGAAAGGCCTAGAGCTTTCTATGTGACTGGTTCTGATTAAGTATGAACCTATCTTTCCACATGTTGAACTTTGTCATCAAGCTTCTGTAAGAATCCTCATTGTATGATTTCCCTGTATAAAAGTCTCCAGACTTCTGTCACACAGAGTCCTGCAAAATATACTCCAGACTCTGTGATCAAAGAATACGTACCTCAAACTTCCTTAAGGAGTTAATTTAAATTGTAAATTTCTTTTCTGTGTCCATAATCTATCACCTGTCAATTAAAATCCTCAATTCATTCTGTGTCCCTAATAGGAACCCACATTTTAGCAAGATTCTCTATAATTCTTACAAGCAGAGAAATTTTGAGAAGCAGCATTCTAAAGGATTAAAGACATTCAAGTCACCTAAGAATTAGACAATTTGAACTTGAAATTTCAATAGACTCAGATTTTATCTGAGACACAAGTCACAGTCCTGTTTGTGACTAAATTCTTTACTCAGTCTCTCTGAGCCCCAGTTGCCTTGTATGAAAAATTGGGATAAGAATACTTGTTATTCAAGATTGTTTCTAAAATTCAGGAAATAAATGCATTTACAGTGCCTTGAGTTGTTTAAAATGTGGTACTTATTATTTACCTCTGTGCATAATTTCTTTAGACTCGACACTTATATGAGTAGCAGTATATTCTCTCTACTTTTCATATAGCCTGCTACCATTTCTAGTTGTGAATATGCTCAGTTCATGCTGTTAAAAATGAATCCCTTTCCCATCTTTGCTCACTCATCAATTCATTTGAAATAAAAGGGAGAAGTATGGAAACGTAACAGTCTTTTTTTTTTTGCAAAGTGCTAGTAAGGTTTGAGCCTATCCTGTCACTTAGACAACTAATTACACCATTACATGCTGCAATTACAATTAAAGATTTTCAGCTGATGAAAGACACGTTCACTGCATTCTCATTACCTGATACTTCCTTGCCAACACTCAAGAGTATCATGATTTTGATGAAATGAAAACAACTCAAGGAGCTATATTTGCTCAGTAACATCAACAGAACAGCTCAGGGAGCCCATGGCAATTCCCTCTGCCCCATTGCATTTTTCCACTGAGCTATTTAAAGCTATAGCTTTCCTTATTACCTCACAGAGCTTGTTGGCTGCCAAAATCATTAGTAATTTCTGCTGATCCAGCATTGTCTGTGTGAAATGTCACAACTTGTTGACCCACAGAGAGCTATTTTGGTGGCAAGCCAGTTGGATTTGTCTTAAGTTGACTCAGACCAGATCAGTCAATTCAAATCACTTAGTCCCGCTGTAGGGCCTGGCATGTAGCATGCTTCCCTTAATACACATTATTTGCAACAACCTCTCAGCAGTAATAGAATCGCACAGATGGCCCAGGACCAAAGGACACCCCTTAAGAATCCCTTGTCCCCCACAATGTCATCAAGACTAATTGCCATTCTGATACTTTGTTCATTTTGAAACAACCCTTTAGCCTAAATGTCTAATGTCTGTATATGAATTCTTCTAGTGACTAGAAACTTCACACTTCTTAGGGATTTACCTTCTTTGTGAATGTATTTAATAATTAAAAAGTTTTTCCTTGTTGTATCAGTAATGACTCTGCTCCAGATGACTGAAAACCTGATCTAACCTGTCCTAAGTGAAATGTGATTTCTTGCCCCAACTAAATGAAAAGTGTAGAGGCTCATGGCATGACAGAATATTGAGACAGAAGACAATGTCATGGACCCTTGTTCCTCTGTCATGGTCTCTCCACTGTACTTCACTACTTTCAGACAGGCTTTTGTCCTAAACTTGTAAAATGACTGCATCAGTCCTGGAAATGCTGAGCTTCAAAAGATGCAGGAAAGAGTTCCAGTCACTGTTTGAAGATTGCCAGAATAAAAAAACCTTCGTTGCACCTCTTTGTCCTTATGTCACATGCATACCACTAAGCATATCAGTTCTGGCAAGAGGAGTGGACTGTTCTGATTTACTTCACCAACACCTCATACCTACGTTGGGATTAAAGTTTGATCAAGCCCTATTCATAACACCTGGGATGAAAGTGTTGCGTAATGAGTCCCTAAGAAAAAAAAGTTAAGTTTCAGTTACCAAGAGAGGAGAAAATAAATGTGAGAAGTGGCTTTACCTTTATAGACAGACAATTTTAACTTCTTAAAGGCTTCTCTCATTAATCCATAATTTATTATTCATACTCTACAGAACAAAGCGTGTTTCTCTCTTTGCCTCAACCCATCCATTTTTGAAGAAAAAGTGGTTTTACTTCTCAAGGAATAACAAATTTAGGATAAGTGATTAATATGATAGAATTTTGAAAGTATTAATACAAACTTAAACTGAATTAACAGAAATGTAGTTCATAGGACAATGGATGACAGTCCTGGCTGCACAGTAGAATTGCTTGCTAGAGCACTGACATGTAATATCTGCATATCAGCCACACTTGATCTACCATCTCAGAATTTAGGATGCTTTTTCAATGGCATATGTATTTTTCAAATTATTGTAATTCTTATAGTGTTATTTGTAAAACACTGATTTCTATAGAATGAGAGTTGTGATATGTATATTATTTTCTACTAGCCAGATAATAAGTAAAGAATTTTGCCACGTATTAAATGTCATATTTTGAAGGGCAACAGATTAGCATATGTTGTTCTTAGGGAAATGGCCAGGGTTAAAGAATAAGTAACCAAACACATAGAAAATAGGAATAGGCCAAAGTTTGAAGGGAAAATACTCAATATGCCCAAAAATTGTTTCAGAAAATGTTTGATTTTCAGCTGTTCATCTATTCATCCAAGAAATATTTAATGATCACATTCTAACAGACACTGAGCTGGTTGTTCATATTCAAGTGATGAGTAAAAGTAGTCCTGGGATCTGCTCTCATGGAGTTTACAGTCTAAGACTGAGAGAGATAATACGAAAAGTTAGGCTGCTTTTGTTGACAGCCCAAAAAATGTTCTAACCATCATTTATTAATAACTCATAAAATGTCTATAGGTGTTGCAAAGTATTTGAGGTATTCTATGGTTTGAATGATCCCTGCAATTCATGTATTGGAAACTTAATCACCAATGCAACAATGTGGAGGTTTATTAGATCATGAAGGTTTAACTCTCATGAATGCATTCATGCTGCTATAAAAAATTTGACAGGGGAAGTTTGGTTCTTTTTGCCCTCTACCCGTCTCCTCTGGAGGACATAGTATTCAAGGCAACATCATGAAAACAGAAAAAAAAAATAATCTGTTGGTATCTTCATGTTGAACCAAAATGTAAGAAATAAATTTCTGTTTTTTAACACATTACTTAGTCTGTGGCATTCTGTTATAGCAGCACAAACAGGCTAAGACAAAGTTAAGGGATTAAATGGCTCACTTACCTTACTAAATATTTTGAATCTTTCTGTCTCTCTATTTGTCCCCTTTGGTCTTAGTTCCATCCTTAAACTGACTGCAATCTTTCTGCATCAGTTTAGAAACTATATCCAAACATAAAAAGATCCAGAGGAATAAAGAAGACTGTCTCTCCTTTAGTTTCTGTCATAGAAATGAAGACCATATTCTTATAAGTTCCTCATCTTATGAGATGTAAGATTTCTTTTTACATCTCCTGTCCATCTCATTGGCCATATTGATGGTGTGTGTGTGGGTGGGTGGGTGTCTATGTTTATACGTATATCTTTAAATCTATTATTGAGAAAGAGGAAAGGAATTAACACATTTGGCCTAAATTAACTATCCAAGATCATGGATGCTGAGAGTCAACCAAAACATCTACATGCATCAATAATTCAAAGCAACAAATATAAAATTCCAAATGTAAAGGGGCTCTATCCATCTTCAAAAGCCTCTACTAGGGAATTCAATGTCTGAAAGATTGTCCTGAGGAAACTTAGAAGAGCTCAAGAAAATAAGTAAAATTTTAATGAATAAAGTATGGTTAGGAAAGTGTTTCAGGTAGGGACAAAAGGCCTAGAGAACACTCAGAAAATGAAGAACTGGAAATATATGGTAGGGCTATATCTAGTAGAGCAAAATGGAACTTCTGCTGATAAAGCTGGAGTAAACCTTGCATTTCTTAGTTTTGTATCACTTTCTGGAAACAATGGAAAATCATAGCAATATCACATTTTCTGTGGTGAATTGGACCCAAAATGAATGAGGGGAGAATGGCCAAGCATTTTCCCATGTGACAGATGGTACTTGACCTGGGTATTGGTAGCATAAACAAGGAGAAATGGATTGATATGGCATCTGTTTAGAAGGGAAGCTTGACAAGACTTGAGATGGATTAGGTGCAGTTTGGAAAAGGGTTCCAGGGAAATAGGAGCTATTGACAATAGCTTGTGGCTTTCAGGCTTGCTGAAGTAACTGGTTGTGCAGAAAGAGGCCCATGTGGAAAATGGACAGGAAGAATATCAGAAATGGAATGGAAGCAAGGCTGACAGTTTCAGAAGTACTGCATTTGTGTTCCTTACCTCTACCAACGCCTCCAAAATCTGGGGAGCATCTTCCCTCAGTTGTGGGAGAAAGGATTACATATGCAGCTCATCACAGACTCCAGAATTGGATGAATTTGTGTTAATAAACACTCTTGGCCTTCAGGCACTAATTAAATACCCAATGCATTCAAAGCCTGTGCCTCATGACTAAGTGTGATTTCTGCTTGATGGAGAAAGAATGGGCAACCCTGAGGCTCACTCAGTCATAAAATTACTTAGGGCATTAAGCATTTCTTCTTTGGGAAAACCCATACAAAAGCAACTTACAAGGCAAACAGTAACACATAGTAGGATGTCCGTAAACTTCAAAAGCATAAATCTTCCAGATACAGAATAAGATTGTTTCCTATTTTCTGTTGGTGATACTATATCTTACATATTGGAGAAGAAGAAAACCTTTATTCAGTAATTCAGTTTGGAAGGCTGTAGATGTCCTTCTTAGCCATAAATTGATGGACACAATTTAGCTGACCTAACTATCCTTTTAAAAAATACCAAGACTGTCCTTATGTTCAAACACTAAATCATTCACTTAATACATCCTTAAGCACCAACTGGTATCAAATCCATCCATTCATCTGTTTCACATTTCTTCATTTCATTTTAAATCCGCTCTTTGAGTCCTACAGCTTTACACATATGTCTTACCTCTCAAATTGGTTATATCACAATGTAGCTAACACTCAAAATCATGCAAATACTCAACATAAAAGTAACTGGTAATCCCTGCTCTGTGGGAACGGGTACTTAGAGTTCCCATTAACACAGTGGGAAGTTATACACTTAACTCTGCACTGATGCAAGTGAAAGCATGTATGCAGAATGCACAAAAATCAACTCAAATCAGATATCATGATTTTTGAGCTTTTAGAATTAACTGGTTTTTAGGTTGTATCTTTTGATAAGATAAAAACTACTGCTGTGAAATATGCCATTTTATAATATGTTCATGTACTGGTAATTGCAGTATGGGACATGAATTTTACTTGGTACATATGTGATTAAAAATTTCCTTCCCTTTTATGGGTACAAAGAATTATGTGAACTTAAATAATCAGCAAGTTCAAATAGTGATAGCAGTCCGTATAGTGAGAGAAAAAGATATATCACACATAAGCACAGTCTCATTTAATGTTATAAATGATTGTAGTTAATATTTTATTACCACTCTTCTCATTTATTGCTTCAGCCCTTTATCTAGGTGTTGCATAGATATTTACAGCATTGAAATTAAAAGTAACATTGACCACTTTCCTATCTTTTTCTTAAAAGAAATTAGGAAAGTCAAGAAAACAAACGTAGAGTGCGATATTAATTACAAATGCAAAATTATGTGTTTTCAAGTACTTTAATATTCACAAAAATTTCAGTATAATGTGCTTAGGTTTCTGTGACATCCACATAGAGTTTTAGCACATGTTAATTCGACAGCAATATTTCATTATTATGATGTAGACATTTTGACCCACAATTGAAGTCACTTTTGTCAGGATGAACATGTTTGCTGCTGGTAATATATGCCATTTTTAGATAAGGAAAATAAAATTAACAGATTATGATCTTATTGCTTTTTATATCATGAAGGTTCATATTCTGGTAACATGGTTTCTCCTTTTGTGGCAGTTAGGTAAAGGGAAAAACTTAACAACCACATATACTTCCAAATTTGACTTGATAATGTATGTGCATATATTTGTTTGGGCAAGATATGATGCATATATAAAATTATTTGCACTGGGGAAGACTGAAAAAACTACTCTGATATATTCTTTTGGGGGAAATAATTTGCCTAAGACTCAAGTAGATGATTTTACTTAAAAATGTTTGTAATTAGTATAAGAGATTTCCTCCAGTTGTCTAAATTCATAGGTCATGTTCTTTGGCTATATATAAGTCAATTTATAACCCTCAGGAAGCATCCTAATTATTATTTTTAGAACACCCATAACAAGTTCTCACAAACAGATTGAGCCGAGTGAATGAGGCAGAACATTTTAGGAAGGATCAGATTCCTCACTGGCTATAACCTATGTTTCTAAATTCCATCTTTTGTCTCATACGTTTCATCCTGCCATGTTTCCCAGTGATACACTCTGTTCCTTGAATGTTACCTTTTCTTCTCCATGAAATGTTTCTCTCCACTTGAACTTAATAATTCCTTGTCGTTTTATCAATACCTTGCTCTAAGTCACATCCATTGGGAAGTCTACAATTTTCTTATTTTCTACATGCTATGTATATAATTCATTGTGCAGTTTATCAGACATTGTTTGGATCTCCTGTTAAAATACTTGGAGTTGAGGTTCATTCACAGAAGACATGCTTAAGAAAAAATAAGGCAATCCAACATTGCATAAATTGTCATTTGCTATAATGCTATTTTGTTTCTAATATCTTTGGAATTCGATAGAGTGATATGCCATGTTATAAAGAACTAATTTATTGTTAAAAATTATATACATTAACATTTATTCTTACTTGACTCATAATAATTGTTCCTATGACTCAAACATGGTAATTAGTATATCCATAACCTCAAATATTTATCATTTTAAGAGGCAAAACACTCAAAATTTTCTTTTTGCTCTTTTAAAATGTACAATATTATTAACTATAGTCATCTGACCGCTTGATGCAAAATAATAATTTATCCTCCAATCTAGCTACAACGTTGTAGCCATTGAGCAAGCTCTCCCCAGCTCCAGTCTTTGGTAACTCCTATTCTGTTTTTCTATGAGAATAACTTTTTAAGATTTCATATATAAGTGAGATCATGTAGTATTTGTCTTTCTGGGACTGACATACTTCACTTAACAAGATGTCCTCCAGGTTCATCCATGTTATTCACCTTATTTTGTGGCAAACTAGCATTTCATTATGTATATATGTCACACTATAATCATTCATCTAATAATGGACACTTAAGCTCATTCCATATCTTGACTGTTGTAAATACTGTTCTAATGAACATGGAGGTGCAGTTCTGTCTTCCACTTACCAATTTCATTTTCTTTGGATCTATATGCATTTGTGGAATTGCTGAATCATACAGTAATTCTACTTTTAATTTTTAAGGAACATCCTCACTGATTTCCATTCTAACTAACTTACATTCCCCAAGCAATATGCAAGGACTCCTTTTCTTCTTCACTCTCATCAGCATTTTTTAACATTTTATTAGCATATAGTTATGAACAATGGGGTTCACTGTGCTATAAAATATTGTATAGCAACTACCTATTTATTTTCTGGTTTTGCCAATTGATTCTTCTGGACAACAGTACTATGAGTACAAATAAGGAAAGTATCTTCAATAAATGGTGTTAGGAACACTGGATATTCAATGTAGAATGAAGCTAGACTTTTATCTCTAACCAATACATAAATCAACTGAAAAATGATTCAAGAATTAAAAAAAGACCTGAAACTATGAAACTGTTAGAAGAAAACAAAGCAGAAATGCTTCAAGTCAGGAATGACCAAGAATTTTTTTTTAATAAAACCTCAAAATAGACAAAGGATATTGTATCAAACTAAAATATCTGCATAATAGAAGATACAATCAATGAAGTGTACAGACAACATTACAGAATAGAAGAAATATTTTCAAACTTCACATATGACAGGAGGCTAATATCCTGACTCTATAAGACTCTCACACAACTCAATAGGAATAATAAATAATAATAAACCAATTTTAAAATAGGCAAATGATCTAAATATACATTTGTGAAAATAAAATATACAAGTGGCCAACAGGCATATGAAAAAATGCTCAACATCACCAATTATAAGGGAAATGTAGATTCAAACTGTAATGAGGTATCAGTTCAGCCTCAATAGCTTAAAATAACTACCAACACACTTTGTTTTTCTGTCATTTTGGTGGTCTTCTTATGAAGATTAGGGAATATTGTAGTTTTATTGAAGTGTATTGATTTATCTTTTCCAACTACTTATATTTTCTAATAATTAAAATTTGCTTTAGCTGTCCAGCGATGACTGAATTTGCCTGTTTGTTTTCATGGTAAAAACGAGATTCTGATTGCTTTTGTATTGTAAGATGATGCTCCTGCTAATTTTAGATGATTGCTTTTTATGCTCTGCTGAGACTAGTTACATCAACACAGACAGAAGATGCACATGGAATGCACCGATGACAGTTTGCTCTTTGCTTATGTTTCCTGGCATTGTTTGTGTCTGAGCTGGGACAAGGATGTGGCTAAGCCTGCTTGGCCTGTACTTTCTTCTCTAAGGCAAACTTTGTGAATCTTACACACTATGTTTAGAAAAAATTTTTCTCTCCTGCATGTGAATAAGAAATAATGTGTAGAGAACTCAGTGAGCCAAGGGAAAATGTTGCTGTTTGTTTTAAAACCAGATGAGTAAAACTTAACTCTGAAAGAACAGTTTGTGGGCACATATCAAATGAAACCATTTGTATAGATTATATGAACTGTGACTTTGGTCGATCGTTCAGCTGAATCTTGGTGCTTATTTATGTGGATTGGTACAGTTTTATGCATAGGAGTAAAATGAGAGATTATGATCTAGCTAGACCATACCATTTTCAGTGAATGAAGGGGAATTATGTATGACAACACAGATAAGCAGAATTAATTAAATCTTTGTCCATGTGACTACAAGTACTCCACTCTTAACCACTTTTTTTTAAATGATGGCAGAACTGTGTCTGTTTCTTTAGAGTTGACTTCCCCTTTTATTAAAGCACTGAAAATGCAAGGGAATTATATACTCCACAACCATTAATACTTTTGTAGTTTACTCTTTTTAATTATTTTCTAGTTTGATGATTTAAATCCTTATTTTTTAAATAGAATATAGAGAATATATATTCTATATAGAGAGAATATGCATATACAGTTATAGAAAATACATACATATGCAAGATGTATAGTCTAGGTTCTGTGGAAAATATTGTCCAGAGTCTAATTTTTGACCTTAAAAATATTTGCTATAATTTTCCTTGAGACACTAGACTTGCTCAAATGAGCCTAATAAAATGTAGTATGTGATTGTTACACCATCAGGTTATTGGAAGTATTGTTCAGAGTATGACAGTGAAATAACTTTATTTACCAATGACTATCTTTCTTTCAAGTTATTTACATTGACTCTTTCTTTTCCAACAGTTCTTTTACTGGAATTTTGCTCAGATTTCATAAGTTGTCCCTAATTTGAGTTAATAAAACTTTCTTAAGCAAGTTTTGAACTTAATCCTGGATCATTTTCAAATTTCAAGGTCAATCCATATCACTTTCATTAACTTCCAGGAAACTTTTAATTTCCTGTTTTATTTCATCAATGACCCATTGACCATTGAGCAATGTGTTGTTCAGCTTGTAATTGTTTGCATTTTTTTTACTGTTGTTTTGTTGTTGAGTTCTAGTTTTAGTGCACTGTCATCAGATAGAATACATGGGATTATTTCTGTTTCTTATATTTGCTGAGGCTTGCACTAGCTGTCTTGCTTTGGAGTTGGGTTTTCACTGTGTCTGGTGGCACAGGAGCCTTCCTGTTTTCTCAGTGTAACGTGGCATGGAGAAGCTTTGTACGGGCTGGGGTGTCAGAGTTTTGATTCTTCTTGGTGGTTTTTTTCTACCAAGTGTGGCTTCAGCATCACAGCAAAATTTTTGATTTACAGAGCTCACACTATCTGCTTTTGCCCTCTAGTCGCCATCTTGGATCCACCCAATCCATATCACCTTTCTCCCTTTTCCTCACCACTGAAGTTAGGGTTTCAGTGACTTGAAGTAGTGAGTATGGGAAAGATGGGATATGTACTGGATCTTTGAAACTGTCTTAAATGAGCAAGCAAAAATCAGAAAAAGAGCAAACATTTCTTAGTTAACTGGTAAAAATGAATTATCATTTTCTATCCAACACTAATGCCTGGTATGCTATCTGTGCCTTAAATGAAAACAGTGACAGCCTCCCATGTACTCCAATAAAGAGAAAGTGATCTCTATTTGCAAACTTGAGCATTTTGTGACTCCTATATTCTGGACACTTCTTCTGGCTCACCTTGTGCTGCTTCAGCTTCACTGATATGTGTGATCCCGACGCTTCTCACTATGGTAGATCCTAGTTCCACCTCTTCCTAAAATCACCTTCAAATCCAGGGACACACCTAAGAACAATCTTCCTTACTTTCTAGGGACTGGAAATAAAGGGAAGTACAGTATTAACCTTCACATAGTCAGGTTCTTCACATCATCAGGTCTACACAATCTCATTCCTCCCACTCTGCTACATGAAGAGATGAGACCAGTCCTCATCAATTTGTCCTATACCCCTGTTTATCAACAGCATAGGGAAGGGAATTTGGGAGCAGGGAGTTAATTTGGTAACAGTTGGAATCAGTCCTCTGATGTCACTTCTGGACAAGCCTGTGCAGAGTAGGCTGCCCCTCAGGGCCAGTGATCTTGGAACTCAAAAGGTAGTTTTTACTTTACCTTTAAATCTTTTACCCTTAGCTATAAGACTTAGTTTCAAGTCTAAAAGTCTTCCCAGATTCTAACAATGTCCAATTCTAAGTGCAGTAATGAAGATTATAAGAGAGTTCTTTATAATTTGAAAGGTAAAGCCACACTTTCTATGGGAGGAATTAAGACAGTGGCCTTGAAATAATAAAGGAAGTAGCATTCCAGATAGTTGTCATAGTGATGTAAGTGAAATAAATATTTCTAATAAATAGATATACCCACAAGTGTAAATTAAGTGTGTGAGTAATCCTAGAACTGTATGTGTGTATGTATATATATATATGTATAAAACCATTATATATGAATACATAAATATTGAAATTTATATCAAGTCATTATATCATTATATATATATATATATATGTGAATGATTTTATTCCTATAAGGATGTATAGGAATTTTACAGAGCTATTGAGATTATATAATCATTGAAAAAATTAGAAGAATGATTAATAGTACTTAACTCTTAATATTGCAAAGAAAGAGAAAGACATTGATGGCTTCTATTTCTTTCACTGCTTCTGAAGGAAGATCATAATTTATATTCTGTCTTTTAAGAAATTTTAAGCCCCAAATATTTCTGTAATAATAAAGTTTTACCAAGGGGATTGAAAAGAATAGAGTCATTTTAGGAAGTTTAGGTGGCAACAATGTGTAGACTGCAAAGACCAATGAAAAACTAAAGAGCATTTGAGAAACTATCAGAACCAGAGATGGTCAGCAACAATGAAGAACGAAAAGGAGCAAGCCAGGAGGTGATTGTGGTTTTGAACTGGCTAGTTTTGAATTACATGTGGACTATGAAAAAGGCTATTGTGAAAGGAAAACTATAATGTCAGAGCTTCCTCTGTGTTGGTCACACTTCAGAATTAACCCAAAAGCACCATAGGTAAATTCTTGAGTGATCAAGGAAACCAAAAAAGGACTAAAGAAGAAGAAAATGAAGACAGTGTCAGCTCAGGTATGTATTGGTGTAGTAATTTGTTAAGGGATGATTAAGATTTTATTTGGCAAATCAATAAGAAACAACTAGGAAAACTAGCTAGGGAATTTGAATGTTAAGTGCAAATGTGATAGTCTGTATTCTTACCCCTCTAGATCATCTACTTTTCTAGTGCTTTATTGTTTGTGTATCACTGTGTCTTAGTAAGATTATTATCTTATGGTTTTTGAAGTAGTTGTTGAAGAGTTTCATCTTCCTTGAGTAAATTAATGTGCCATTTTTATCACAGTTTAGAAATGTAATTTTTGGTTGTTTCCCTCGCTCTAACATATATTTTTCTTCCTCTAATTCCTATAATCTCTGTTATACTTGGTAATTTTCAACACTGAGTATAGTGCATAACAAATCATAGAGTTTACAATAGATTAGTAATAAAGGAAAGTCATTCACATAGAGGCAAATTTATACCATGCGACTACTGAAAAAGAAATGATCTCAAGTGGCTTCAAATAGTGAAATCACCCGAACTTTCCTGGAAAGACTTTCCCATTTGCACCAACTCCTACAGTTTCCTCTAGGAAAGATAGAATGGGTTTAGCTATTCAACAAGTGTATGAAACAATTTAAGTGGTATTTGTTATAGCAACAGTTTTTCTTTCACTTCATTAATAGTTACTTCACCTTTCAATCCTATCTTACTGCAATGAATTAAATACATTCTGAAATTTTATTGTTGCAAAATCAGGCTTACTTTATAGAGAGAAATCTCATCAAGTAGATTCAAACTGATTTGTTTAACTCAAGGTTTCTTATCATATCAACAAACTAATAAATTATTAACATAAATAACAAACAAATTGAATATAAGCAGATAAGGCAGAGGAAATGAATAAAAATCTAAAACAGGCTTTGATATTGCTATTGCAATGGGGAATTAACTTGTCTTGAATTTTAGAAATCTCTGACTCATAATATTCTCAAATTTATACTTAATATTGGCAATTTATGTCATTTAATTTGCTCCTTCACCTCCAAATTTTTCCATCTCCTTTTACTGAGTATCAATATGTTATTCTGTCTTGTTAAGAAAAACACATTTGAGATAAGAATGCCTGAGCTGTAACCATGAGGATTGTTAATTCAGGGCAATTCATTTCATGTTACCTCTCAAATCTGTTCTGGTTTCTACAAAAAGAATCATGACCCTATTTCACAAAGGTTTTTTTTTTTTGAGTTTTAAATTAAATGTCACATGTAAAGTACTTAAGTATGATAAACACTTGGTTCTTGTCATTGAGCTTAAATATTCATGATTCCATATGAAAATTTTAAGAAATATCACCTTTACTTTCTTTTCCTTCATTCTCTCTCTCTTTTGTCCCTTTTCCTCCTTCCTTCTCTCATTTCCTTTCCACTACAGGTTTTGTTTATATTTTAACCAAATCATTCAGCAATAAATCCTAATACAGGTCAATAATTTAAGCTACTTTGAAATGCCTTACCCATAGTTCTGAAGTATGAATTTGCCTAAATGTGATTGGACTTTCATTTTTTATAGATTTATCAAACTTTGACTTTGTAGAAACTATGCCAGGTGTTGAGAAGTAGCAGTGTATAAAATCATATACAGCCTTACTTTTTGTCTGCTTTGCAAGCATTATTATAGAAATGGTCATTTTACTGGTGCCTTATGCACATGGAAGACTGGCAGTAGGTTATGCAGGTGTTTTTTTTTCTGGGGGTGGTTGTATGGAAGGAAATGATAAATGCATGTATGCCCATTGGCTAAGGTAGAGAAAGGATACTAGAAAGATCATAGATATTTTCTCATTTTGAATATTAGTGGACCTTAAGTGGGCCTAGTACAGCACCTAGGCCTAATCCAGCTCTGCCTGTTTTAGCATTGGAACATAGTCACAGTCATTTGTTTACCTACTTTTTATTGCTGCTTTCTGTGGTACAGGCAGAACTGAGTACTTTTAGCAAACCCTTATGACTCACAAAGCTAACAATATTTATGGTCTGACTCTTTACAGATAGTCTATGACCCTCTGCTCCATAAAGGAAGTCTTTCTCCATCAGAGTATTTTTCTCTAATAATCCAGAGACATTATAACTGGCTCTCTTCTCTCCACAATGGACTGTTCTTTGAACACACACTCCTGTTGTATGTGAAACTTCTCCAAATGGCCTTGTAAAGTCTGTGGAACTGTAGCCCATTTCATTCGCATAAACTTGAGATTTCTTGCAGTCACAAAGTGGTGATTACTTCAGACTTTGAAAACTTATGCTTTACAATTTCTCGTGTTTTTCATTTGATTCTACCTATCCTTTCACCCTAAAAAATACAGAAAAGAAGTGGGTTTTTTTGTTGTTGCTTTTTCAGAAATTCCCTTAACTCTAACTCAGAGGAGCTGGTGTAGTGGTGCAGTCTAAGCAGAAATCCCTGAGCTGCTTGTGGTTAAAGCTGACAGATGCTCTCTGACAGTCACAGACACTGCCAGACCAGGGCCTGCTCTGAGCCACACTAATGGTGTTCTCTGCCTGCAGACAAGTCTGTGTGTTTACGGTCAGACAGTGCCTCCAACACTGACCAATAGGCTTCTCTTGTTCTGAGAGTCATGAACTATATGGCCTTGCTTCTGCACCTCTGCCCACATCCACACTCCTTCAGCCTGTGCTTCCTGTTTGTGGAATCCTACTATGACCAAGATATACCTTTAGAAGGAGTTATGGAGTAGAAAGAATATCAGGCAAGAATTTAGTAAAGGTAGGTCCAAACACTACCTCTCTACTTCACCTGCTTGGTGACTTTAAACAACTTGATTTACTTCTCTAGGCATAAAAATCATAGCTCTGGATTTAAGAGTTCTGTAAGAAAGTAGTTATGTTTCTTGGCACTATTAATCAGTAGGCAAGTATTTATCTTTCTTTTTTGCAATAATTCTTTAATACTGAGTTGACCAATTTTAGAGGAAAAGAAACTTAATAAATAACCTACATTGCTGGTAACCAACAAATAAAAACTAGCTCAATCCAATTCTAACATCAATCCCCTTTTTATCTGTTTCATTTTATCTTTTATCAATAACCTTAAAGAAATACGGCCAGAGTTCTAAAAACTGAGAGTGCTGGAAAATCTGAGTCTGACATTCTGCTGGTACTTACCAGATCCCACTGAAAAATGTTAAAGAAAGTAAATATGTCAGGATTTTAAGGTCTAATTTAGGTCTCAAGAAGCTCGTTTATGCAAACAAAGTCCTACAAAATAAAAAATTTAACTTTAAACTTTCTAATAAAGCTGGAAGAGGGAGGAAAAAAAGAACCTCAGCTTTGACACTAACAAAAGAGAGTAGTTAAAAACATGAGTTACTAGACCATAAAATAATAAAAATGGTGAATCAGCATAAGAGATGAAAGAAGCAGTTAATATGCAATTTAAAAAATAAGATATAAGTGATGGAAACTAACTATTACTTGTTTTATCTCCTACTAAGCATGTTGATTTTCTACCTAAAAGGAATTAGGTAAGGAGACTGAATGTCACTTGATTCATGACCCTACATCATTGATTGGGGTCTAATTTGTAGTAATCATACCTGCAGTAATCATAACTTTTCAGGAGGATGTGTTTTCAGAGATGCTGTACTTGTTGGGGTTCCAGACCCACAAAACCAGCTCATTTTATACCTCTGTTTTGAGCTTTCATTGACATGTTGTTCTTATTTTTGCCATATTACCAACATTTTTCTTCTTGCTATTCTAAAATTAAGGAAGATGACACACAAAAAATTATACAATGCTACTTAAATATGATTTTTAAAATCTATTTACTTATTTTCACAAGAAGACTGTCAAGTTACTGTGCAATGCCTTTCAAACTTCAATATACAGCAGTAAACCTGGGATGAGACCCAGGAATTTGAATTTGTAACAAGCAGCCAGATGGTAGCAGATTGTCCACTGGGCACACTGGAGTGCCCTATAATTGATTCTTGTATCATTTGTATCTTACAGTGTGGAACAGTGCTGGGTATTTAGTAAGAAATGAATTGAATATAGTCAAAAGTAATAATAGGCAGTGACAATGTGAGGCCTTCATTCACTTGCACAGTTATCCTTTATTTCTCAATGAGTGCTCATCATATACCACACATTCCAACAGAAAGTCAAAAACAAGAGTTGTGCTAGATATACTCTATGCTTACAGAGAGCATGAAAACTAACCAGGATGTTGGAAAAGAGGAAATATAGCATTGGGATCATATTAGGTGCTATTGATGTGGTAAGTGGTAAGGGCTAGGGAAGCAATTAGCACTGAGTTCTAAAACATATTAATTGACTAACATTGAAAGATCCAGACAGTTTCTTATAAGCCTCTGTTTATTTATAAACATAAGGTAATAATAACAAATACAATAATAATGCCTTACCTATTATATGATTATTAATATTAAAGGAGTTTTGTGAAAGTTGGTGCATAAATTGTGAAAGACAACATATTTGAAAACAATAATATTTATAGATCTCTTCCTCCTTTCTAGGGATGGCTAGGTCTCCTCACCTCCATTCAGTGTGTTTAAAAGGAGACTAAGACTACTGAGCAAAATGGATATCTCTATCTGATTTTTACAGGAAGAGGTATAGGTTGCCTATCTCTGCGGCATGAAATCCGTGAGACCTAAGACTTTAAACTGATGAGGGTCTTCTGTCTAAACTTCTAGAAACTTTTCCTTTCAAGTTGAAGTACGTATTTAATTGATGGAGTTGATGGATATTGTAGACTCCTGTCTTGACATTCTGGAGCCATGTTTATCCCTTCACCAACTGTGATAAGGTGACCCTTAAATATGATCCTTGCTTTACTGTAACCTTGACAAATGAGTATTATAAATATTTACAGTAATACTCAGAATGGAAAATAGAAGCTTTTTTATGGAATTGTGACAAATTTACAATTTTATTGTACATGTCAGTGGGCATACTTATTGAACTTGTACTAAGCTTCAGAGAAAATGTAGCATATCAGAAACTGAGTGATAAAACAGTGGGAAATTTGGTTAACAAATAGTCTAGCACATTTTTTCCTTTGAAACGCAGTGGCACTTTATTTGTACAGTATGTAAATGATACAAAACAAAGAGAAGCAAAGTAAAGGAATTTGAATGTTCTGAATATCAATCAAAGGCTCATGTAGATTGTACTGGTAGAAACATATTCAGTCTTTCTCCGTACAAAAGTGTCTAGTTCTGAATTGACTTCTTGATTCCATAGTATATGTGCTTCCTTGTGAAACAAATATGAAAAACAGAAAATAAACCTATTGATCTTAGCAGTCATCACCCTGAATTTTGTTTTTAATGAGTGCTAAACAGTAGAATCAGAGTTGAGTACAGCAGCTCTAACTGTCTAATTTGAAAAACATTCATCTCTTTTTTGTCACTATCCTATAAAAAAGTCACATCAGATTATTCTTGTTCCCTAATAGTTACCATGTAGATCCCATGTCTTGAGACACTTTTTAGATAGAAGATTTTAGAATCCTTTATATTATAATAAAACAAACATTAGGGACTCATTCAGACCACCAGCATCTGCACACACAGCGTTTCTATTACACAGTCACAATCCACACAAAGCTCCTAGCTGAGGCTGCTCCATGAAAAGGCATCAGCCCAGACATGCTAAATGTATTAAAAAAATAGAATGCCTCTAAAAGCAGATTGAACTTTATAGTCTTTTTTGCAGGGTTTAAAAATGTCTTAAGAAAGGGTAATGCCTATTTGGGATTTATGATTATTACTCATAGGCTTTATTGTGCACCCTGCTTTCACACCGAGCATACACATCACATCCATAGGGAGCATCCAGAGGCAGACTCATCACTTAAAGTTGTAATTTATCCCAGAGTCTGATTCTATTGTTCAGCATGTATTACATAGAACATCTATGGAGCATCAAACATATTTATTGATAGGAGAAAATTGTGCTGTTATGACTGCTTCTGTAATGAAACAGAATGAGGGATGTAGAAAGTCACTGGCAGTTTCAGTTCAAGCAGGACTCTTCAGGAAGAGAAAAATAGGAATGTTTTTATGAACATGAAACGAAACCCTAAAAATAGATGAGATGTTCTCCTAATATTCACTGTTTGGTAATATGTAGTCATATTGTCCTTTGCGAATGAAGAAGGCACTGTAGATTCTTGTCAAAACTGCTGGTGCCTACGAGGAATAAGTTTTAATGCACCTCCTGCTTTAGTATTCTCACATTCTAGGCAGTGTGCACTCTCATAGGCATTAAGACCCTCTGTAGTATGTAATGAAGAATACTGATCACTGGGTTAGTGCAAGGTTTCCTTATCTTATCTCCTTTCACACTCTGATCTCCATAGACACAAACCCAAAGGGAACTGGAACTTCAGTTCCCAATGTTGTTGATAGGATAACCCCCATCTCTGGAGCACTGGCTTGCAATAAAGGCTATTAGCTAGTTGGCCATGCACCATATCATTTTGCTGCCTGCTAATGCTTTGCTCCTTTTTTTCTTGTAATTTGCATTTAGAAGAGCTAGCAACCTCACTTGGCAAAGCCAACTGCTGATGTAGCCAACAATAAAGCATTATGTTATCACTTGAGTCTCTAAAATTAGAAGGAAACAAAGAGCTAACATATATTATGTTATATTTTCTGAGGCCAGACCTATTTTAATTTTGCAAAAAGAGTGAAAAATAGTTATCTCAATGTGAGCCTAGGTCATGCCATTAAAATTTCTGTTGCAAGGTCAAATTTGAAAATTATAAGGAGTGGGAAGGAGTTGATTGAAAGAGAATCAAATCTGTAAAAAAGACAATGAGTAATATCGTGACACTTGGAATAATCTGTAGTGAGAATGGGCTGTTTTACTTTGATTGGTTTAGCAATGGAATAAATTAGTGCAGAATGGTATAGCTCATACAAAAAAGGAATCCAAACTTCTCAATACACAAGCTAGGAATGAATATACTTATCAAACTATATTAACTAACTTCCCAGCTGAAAAATATGTTAGTTAATAGAAAAAGGAATGATCTCACATAGTTTTTACTCTGAGAGTCTTATAATTGGATATAGATATCTCAAACCTTTTATATTCTAAAATTGCATCTTTCTCTGAAATCTTGACATTGAAATTAGGGCTGTGCTGCTCTAAACAGATCTATATATTCAGCAGCTTTTGCTCCTTTGGAGGCCTCAGTAGTATGACACTAAATGTACTCATAAACTTCAAAGTATGGGTTTATTACTTACAGACAGTTGGAATTTTCTATTAGAGAGATTTCAATAGCAAGGGAAACCATACAAGGTAATTATACCAACTGTACATATCTAAAACAAACATCTCTCTATCCCCATCCTTTTGTTTCTCCTCTCTCTCCTCTCTGCATACATATGGATAGGTAGATATATGTATATATCTATGTACCCATTTATCTATTTCTATATATAGAGAAAGAGCATGTATGTTTATACATATGAGGGCATAGGAACATGTACATGTTTAAAATTGAGTTTTATGACTCAGGTAGGATCACTGTCAAAAGCATTAGACATCAGAGTTAATATAAAACAGATCAATACTATAATCTTTCAGTTTTTTAGTTCATGTCATATGATGATTTTGGAAACTTCCTCTCTCTTCTTTCCTATCTCATTAAGGATTTTGTTTTATCAATTATTTCCTTCCTCTTGTGTCTTAAACATCTATGTCTCAAAATGCTCAAATACATATCATCTTAGAGAAAGCAACCAAAGTACCTTTTGACCCTTAATAGATTTCACCTTTCTTTCCATAGCCAAGCATCTTGGGAGAATTATTTATCTCATGGTTTATATCTCCCCAGTATTTTATACATTCACTTTACTATAATCTGAAATTTATTCCCATCAATCTACTTTTCTAACCAATGACCTCTATCTTGCTAAAACAAAAGTGTACAGTTTCTATCATCTTTAAGGTTTCTCTGTGACCTTTCACTTCAGAAATATTCTTCTTGTTTTGTTTTCAGGATCCTACTTTTTACTGCTTTGTCTTATTTCTTAGGGCTTTATTCTCAATTCCTTTTAGAGATTTCTCTGCCTCATTAGTGTTTTAAATGGCAGTGCTTCCCAGGATCTCCCCCAATGCTCATCACTTTGCTTTTTGTGTATTTTTCTTGGTTCATCCCATTTTTATTCATGGCTTTTAGGATTGCCTTGGAAGCTATGATTTTCCATGATAGTCTCTCTATTTTAATTGCAATTACACAATACTTTAGGCTATATAACTAATACAGAAAGAAGTTTAATTAACTCACAGTTTGATAGTCTGAAAGTCAAAACAGCCTGGTGCTGGCTTTTGTGAGAGCCTCCCTCACTATATGAGATTATGGTGGATAAAAGCATGGCCAATGCATAAATAAGAGAAATCACATGACACACAAAGCAAGAAAGCAATGAAGGGACAAGGCTTACTTGTTTATAGTATATGTCCTGTTGAAGTGAACACAGGCTCATTCTTTTATAACAACTCACCCTAGCAATAAGTAACTGGGATCCTACAAGAAATGGGTTAATCCTTTCTGTGGGCAGTATCCCCAGTGAACTCCTACTAGGCTCTACCTCTTAAAGGTTTACCAACTGCCAACTTCACCACACTGAAGAACAAACTTCTATCACATGAATCTTTGAAAAAAACATTCAAACCATAGCTAAACTACAATATGTCCAAATCTGTATCATCCACCTGAAATCCTTTCCTGAGTTTCAGAAATACATATTCAAACTCTACTTGATAATTTCCACCTTAATATCCAGTGTTTAGCCTAAATTAATAGATCCCAAAGAAAACATACCAACTTACTACTTTTACTTCTTCTTCCTACTATTTCTTCTCTTTGGCAAAAGTTTACAAATATTAGGATATTTTTCTCATTGTTACTACTCTCTCCAGTCAAGATCCCTTGTCATAAATTCATAATATCTCCTCTATCTGTTCTCTTCTTTACAGTGTCTCAGCAAAACCTCACAGGAGAACCTGAAGTGATCATCTGGATTATTTGGCAAAGCTAATTGCTGATACAAGCACTAATAAAGCAACACATATATATTTGGTTGACTTTTATGAATTCATAGCTATGGCGATAAAACAAATAAAACTTGGCTTAGAGTAATACACTAATTTCTCTAAATCTCAACTTAAAATTGTAATACTACTATTATTTTCCCTGTAGAGTTGGTTTTGCAATGGAAAAAGAAGCACATTAAAAGCTTAAGACAGTGTGTACCACAAAGTAGATGTGTGAAAGTAGCTTTTCTTTTTAACTAAGGTATGTTCTATTTCCAAGCTAACCTCTCTCCAATCCATTCTCCAAACTAAAGAGAAAATCATATTTCCAAAGAGTTAAGAATGTGACACTCTTGTTATCTATTAAATATATAAACATTTTACCAAAGTTTAGAAGGCAATTTCACTATTAAAGTCTTTTACCACTAGCCCTACTTCACTGCACCAAGCAAATGCTACATTCTGGTTTTATCAAAATACTTATTGTATTTCCAATGCCTTATTTCTGGTTGGCATTTACTTTTGTACTGGCTTCTCAGTTTACCCAGAACTTTGATTCCTCCATTCAATTATATACCTACTCAGACTTCAGCATTTTACCTTCATATTTTTACTAATCTTTTCATAGAGTTCTATTACTCACTCTATGTCCAGGAGTCTCTATTTCCATAACATCTTGCACATGCCAATGTGTTATACACTTCATTCTTTGTTACCTCTCCAAGAAAACAAATAACATCTTCTGTTAGTATACTATCTCTTTATTACTCTACTTCCAATATTGCTTTTAATTCATGTAAGGAAAAAATTGAATTAATTCTTATAGAGTGACTACGAGGAATCTATGTCTACTTTCCATTGAGAGGTTAGTCCATTTTGATTTTTCTTTCTCTGTAGATTAAGAAGGAGATTGATTTTCCAATTAAGCTTTTTACTCTAAGTAAATTGGGGAAACAAAAATGATGACCTTCTAAGATAAAACATCGTATCCTTTGAGATTAAGCTTAGTTTCATAAAGTAACAGGTTAGTACTCACTCAAGCAAAAAAGAATATTTCCCTCTTCCATAGCAGATGTGCAAGAAAAGCATTTCCAGGCAGCTATGCTGACTCCATAGTCATTAGGAACTTAAGTTCCCTATATCTGACTTCTGTACCTTCCTCTGCATTCTGCATTCTGCCTCAAGATCCAACATGACTACTTAAACACCGGTCATCATATCCTTATAGCAGGCAGTAAGAAGAAGGAAATAAGAAATGGTCTTTGCCTTTCACTTAAGGGCAATGGTATTGCAACTCATTGAGCAAAATTTAGTTATATGGTTATATGAAGCTGCAAGAGAAGATTGAGTACATAATCTGTTATAGTGGCAATGAGCCCAGATAAAATAAGGTTCTTATTAGTAAATATTATAATAACAATAAACATTTTTATTTAAAAATTAGCCCCTTCTATGGTGAAATTGAGTCTAGGAGTTCAATCAGAGGATTTTGTGAATGGGAAACCATGAAGATAGAAAAACTCTGACTAGTAATATTTGTAAGAGAGTCAATTGTGTTGCCTGTGTTAAACATTGTTCTCAATACCTCCAAAGTGTCACAATGGGTTAATAGTTGTTCAATGGCAATGGTTATCCTAAATTTCCTATTTCCTGAAATGATTATGAATTTTTCATATTCCCATGTAGTACAAGTTTTGTGGGCTCATACAAATTTTACCATTTCCATGAATTGTAACAGATGGCATGTCATGATAATAAAATTAAGTCTATTAGGGAGCTACTTAGATCTTAGAACCTTCTTAGGATATACTAGGAATCTAGGAAAATTAGGAAATAGATTTCTTGAAGTGAGCAATATGTTATGCTTGGAAAATTTTTCTAGATAGACTTATTTGCAGCTTATTTTGATACAGATAGGATCTCAGAGATATGTAGATCCAGAAAGCAAAGAAACCTTCTAAGGTTGCCAGAGTTAGCAAAGAAAAGCACAGAACATGCAGTTATATTTGGATTTCAGATTTTTTTTAGTAAAAAAAATATTGTTTAATAAAAATATGACACAAGCCACGCCTGGCACAGGCGTATAGCAAAAAAACTCATTATTTTTCTTATGTTTAAATTTATCTAAAAATCTTATATATTATCTGACAATTATATTCTCTGAGTCTTATAATTTTTTTAAAAAAGATATCAATTTAGGTGAACCATGAAAACTCATAAGGCAAAGTCCATACTCTATAAATACTATTGTGAAATGCATTTAAGAAACTTTTCAATCTATTGGGATGATAAACCTATAAATAAAATAGCATGTTAGTCAGTCATTCCAGAAAACATGAAGTATTCTTGGACATGTAATCTAAGTTTTGGAATGTTTTCACAATAGGGGTGTAGTTTTAAATGCAGCCCTAGTACTGCAAGATGACTTGCTTAAAATTCAGAGTCAAATCACTTGACCTTGATCATTTACATGAGGTTTAACACTTAGTACTTCATCTGTAAAATGGGGATAATAATACCCACTTTGTAGAAGTTTTTGTCAGAATTAAGTCAGATAATGCTTATGAAGAACTAGCACATAGGTAGTTTAAAAAAAGTAGTAGTCCTTTTGTAACAAAATTATCTCCAGGATAATTTTCACTTCTAATTATAGAAAGACAGTGTAGTGACAGAATCCAGTCATAGAAATATAACCATAAAATGGTTTAAAGAAGGATAATTTTAGTATAATGAATTAAGCATAATTAGTGTAACTATAAAATATAAGGAAATTCTGTATGTTGACCCTAAGGCTGATCCAAGGAAGGGCAAATTTGGGATTCCGACTTCCCTTACAGAAATGTGGTGTGGCCATTGGATAATGGAGATGTTCATTGATTTGGTTTAACCAAGCTGGTTGGTGTTGCCACACAAACAGCAGGTTACCTTCTCTAGTGTGTGGGCGAGATGTGGGAATCCATGTGTTGGTAAGGGTAGAAGACTTTCGGAGGTTAGATGGTAGAGGAAGAACCGCTTGAGTGTTCCCTATGGGACACAGGTAACTGCATGCCAGCAGGTGAAGCAGTGCTTGCCCAGGGAGTCCAGGTTATTTGCAGAAATATTGCCAAACTGAGGAATTTATGTCCACAGAAGAACCAACACCTCAGCCCATGACTGCTGGCACAGTTTCTAGCAGATGTCCTCACACCCACACCACTGACCCTCCTGGCCTGGGCTGGAACTTGTGTTCTGCGTCAATTTTCTTCCACCTCCCTCTACCCAGAAAGTTTAGCATCATATTCACTTTGAAGATAAAATGCTCAAGCAATTTTTGCTGTTTATCACATTGAAGGGTGCATTGGAAACTGAGAGGCCATAAACTGATAAGAGATACAAATACAGAGATGATCTAGAAATTACAACACCATAAAAATGTGTTCAAATGTTGTATTCTGCTTTACAGTTCTTTGGTTCTTCTTTTTTATATGAAAAAATTGGTTTATTTAAGTATAAGATAACTTTAGTTCATAATTTAAATATGAATATCCATTAGCATCATGATAGCTATGCATATGCTGCAGAATAATTTGATGAATTACAAAATAGCACATCAAAGAGATGCTATGGTCTACTGCATCAAAAAAACCCAGATTTTGAAAACTGCCTAAACATAATTTACCTGTCCAATGTCAGTTTAAAGTTTGCACAATAGTCCCTAATGACTTCTAAAAATCTCACATAAATAATGATCCATTTAATAAGTTTTGCAAAGAAATGTATTTTAAACAGTCTTTCATTTGCTTTGATATATTGTAAGAGAGGGCTCATTTTCCCCCCATTACCTAAAAATGTTTCTCAGAGAAAAATAAAAGAAAAATTACTATACTGATCAGGATGCTAGGGGAAAAGTAAGAATTCTTGAAGATATAAAATTAGTTGAAAAGCTGAGAATTTCTGTATTGTGGCAAAGTAACATAGTATTAGAATGTATCACAAAGTTTTTCAGTTCAGCATTAATTCACAAATATCTACAATTACTCTGCAGCCTCTGACATCCACAACCGATCATTTGCCTAGTTTCTTAATAATAAATTTTAACCAAAAAATGATCTCTTATTATAAGTCAGACGCTGTGCTAAATACTTATTATTTTCATCATACCCTATACTGCAACAACCTCTGAGAAAGATAGTCTCATCATTTCACAAATGAGGAGAGTGAGGCAAAATGTTGGTTGCCTGATCAAAAACATCATCTCAAAAGCCAAAGGGCTGTGATTTGAAGAGTTCTATGTCTGTCTCCAAAGTTCCCACTGATTTCCAACATGTTCCTAATTAAAGATAAGAGTGGGGATTTACATGTTATTGTCAGAGATGTTAAAGTTCAGAGCTCTGCTTCCCCAACTGTCTCATGCACACAAATTACCCGAGGATCTTTATAAAATAAAGGCCATAATTTAGTAGGTCTGTGATAAGTCTGAGATTCGCATTTGTCAATCATACTACTTGGCTATGAGCCATACTTAGTATGAAAAGAGATAAGAGAAAAATGTAGTTAGAAAAGCCAGAAGTATTGTTGGGATCCAAATGAGTTAAGATTGCAGCTCTTCAGCCAGCTTAATAGAAAAATTTAAAAGATCAGAGAAGGAGATACTCTATAATATCTGTTCTCAAAAAGAAGAAAGATTTGCAAACATAAGAATCTCACAGTAAGGGCAAGAATGGATTAGAAATAGATGTCAAGAAGAAAAGTTTGTTAGTCCATCTACCATAACTGGGGACAATAATGGTGAAAGTAGTACTCACAGAACACAAATCAGTATTTCCAAGGTAGGTGAATGCTTACTACTGATACAATGACTTAACATATGGCTGAATAACTTGTCTTCAGATTTGAGTTATTAATATAGCTTGTTACAGTTATTGTTCATGTGAATCTAATTCTAAAATTTTACATATTTATGCTGAATGATTTCTCTTTTCAGTTTTCAAAATAATTTCACAAGTTTTATGTTATGAAATCACATTCATAATCTGCAGCCTTGTTATTGAAAGTGTGGTTGCTAAACAGGCAGCATCTGAGAATTTCATGTAAATGCAAAGCCCAGGCCCCGTTGCAAACCTAAATCTGCAATTCAACAATATTGATAATGGCTTTATAGGTACAGTGAATTTTGAGAAGCACTGGTATACAGAAGTCTGATTTTTAAACTATAATCAACCATTGAAATATTCAAGAAAAATTACCTGTTGGTGTTGTTTCTTAAAAGTATATTTAAACCAACTATGCTTTGTTAAAAAATGAAATGCTGAATATGTAATCACACATTAGTAGTATTTCTGTTGACAGCAAAGTGTTTCTTATATCAACATGAATCAAAATAGTCCAAGCAGAGGCTGCCCTTGGAGAATAATTTATCTCTTTTTTTCCGTTTGGCTTTCAAATTTGTTTTTCTCATGCTCTCTTTTTTCAAATATTGTAGTGAAAAATTATGATAATTACTGTCTTAGAGTAATTGGCTGAAGCTGGCCTTGGGTTATTATCCCATCAGCGTCTTGACTCTTGAGGTGGAAGGAAAGGAAGGAAAACAGAACATGAGAGAGGAAAATCCACTTCTTTAATTTTGCTGTTGACTTGCCCTTTGCATTTTTATATGCACACCTGCACTCTGGCCCCAGCAAAACAACAGGTGCAAACTGCAGATGGATCCTATGGCAGCTGCAGACAAACATCTGCCACTTGTTACTAGTCTGCATTTGAAAGATGGCCAGCAACACAAGATTTATATCCTGGGTAGCTGGGCAGAGGGCTTCTTTGAACAGTGAGGATACTTACTGCCTATACCATTTCTGTCTGAAGATTCAGTCAAGACCACCTTCCTTCAACTTTATTCCACCTGATTAAACACAGCTTTTCCCTCTCATCTTTGAAGATATGTGTAATTAATCTTCTTACCCCAATTTTAAACAAGAAAACTCCAAAAGGGTCTTTGAATAAGGATGTATATAATTTTAGTTCATATTTTTGTGCTTATTATCATTATCATCATTATATATATGTTTATCACTATAACAGATAAATTATACAACTCAAACTAAAATTTTTAGTTTACAATACAACTGTTCTTTTTACAGTTTGGAGCTGTAAAATCCATGACATAGTCATTCAGGCTTTGTGAAGGTATTTAAATTTTTGCTAAGTTTTACATATATGGAACTACTATTTTCTTCTTCCAGTTCAAGGTATATATGTGTGTGAAGTAGGGGAGAGGAAGACAGAAAGCACAGTTTCAATATCAGAGTTATGCACAGATGTGTTTTTTAATTTTTTATTCATGTATTCACATGTGCATACATTGTTTGGCTCATTTCTCCCCTCTGCCCCCTCCCCCACCCTCTACCCCCCTCCCCCACCCTCTACCCCCCTCCCCCACCCTCTATCCCCCTCCCCCACCCTCTACCCCCCTCCCTCACCCTCTACCCCGCTCCTACCTTCGCTTCCAGGCAGAACCTGTCCTGCCTTTATCTCTAATTTTGTTGAAGAGAAAACATAAGCAACGGTAAGAAAGACAAAGCATTTTTGCTAGTTGAGATAAGGGTAGCTATACAGAGAGATTCCTAGCATTACTTCCATGTACAAATGTGTTACATCCCAAGTTGATTCATCTCTGACCTTTTCACTAGTTCCTGATCCCCTTCCCATATTGACCTCTGTCACTTTAAGGTTTCTGTATTAGTTGCTCTGCAAGGCGGACATCACACACTTTCATGTTTTGGGTTTTCTTCCTATCCCCATACATGTGCTCTCCCCTTAGCATGTGGCCCAAGTGCAACAACAGTGCTGTATCTGCCCTAGATCTAAAGTCTGCATATGAGGGAGAACATAGGATTTTTGGTCTTCTAAGCCTGACTAACCTTGCTCAGAATGATGTTCTCCAGTTCCATCCATTTATTTAAGAATAAAAAGATTTCATTCTTCTTTATGCCTGAGTAAAACCCCATTGTGCATAAGTACCACATTTTCTTATCAATTTGTCTGTAGTGGGGAATCTTGGCTGTTTCCATAACTTGGCTATTGTGAATAGTGCTGCAATAAACATGGGTGTGCAGGTGCCTCTGGAGTAACCTGAGTTGCATTCCTTTGGGTATATCCCCAGGAGTGGGATTGCTGGATCATATAGCAGATCTATATTTACATTTTTAAGAAGCCTCCGTATTGTTTTCCAGAATAGTTGCACCAGCTTGCATTCCCACCAGCAGTGTATGAGGGCTCCTTTTTCCCCATATCCTCGCCGACACCTGTTGGTGGTGGTGTTTTTGATGATGGCTATTCTAACAGGGGTGAGGATGAATCTTAGTGTGGTTTTGATTTGCATATCTTTTATGGCCAGAGATGGTGAGCATTTTTTCATGTGTTTTTTGGCCATTTGAATTTCTTCTTTTGAGAAAGTTTTATTTAGTTCAATTGCCCATTTCTTTATTGGTTCATTGATTTTGAGAGAGTTTAGTTTTTTAACTTCCCTGTATATTCTGGTTATTAGTCCTTTGTCTGATGTATAGGTGGCAAATATTTTCTCCTACTCTGTGGGTGATCTCTTCAGTTAGAGACCATTTCTTTTGTTGTGCAGAAGTTTTTTAATTTTATGAAGTTCCATTTTTCCATTCTTTCTTAGTTGCTGAGCTGCTGGGTTCTATTGAGGAAGTTCTTGTCTATACCTATTAGTTCCAGAGTGTTTCCTGCTCCTTCCTGTACTAACTTCAGAGACTCTGGTCTGATATTAAGGTCCTTGATCCATTTTGAGTTGATACTAGCACAGGGTGATAAGCATGGATCTAGGTTCAGTTTTTTGCAGGTGGATAACCACCTTTCCCAGCAACATTTGTTGAAGAGGCTGTCTTTTCTTCACCATATGTTTTTGGCATCTTTGTCAAAAATAAGGTGGGCATAGCTGCGTGGAATAGTATCCGGGTCCTCTATTCTGTTCCACTGGTCATCATGTCTGTTTTTGTGCCAGTACCATGCTGTTTTTATTGCTATTGCTTTGTGGTATAGTTTGAAGTCGGGTATTGTGATACCTCCAGCATTGCTCTTTTTGCTGAGTATTGCCTTGGCTATTCACAGTATCTTGTGTTTCCAAATGAACTTTAGGGTAGATTTTTCAATCTGTGATGAATGTCATTGGGATTTTGACGGGAATTGCATTAAACATTTAGATTGCTTTTGGGAGTATAGCCATTTTTAATATGTTGATTCTACCAATCCATGAGCACAGGAGATCTCTCTACCTTCTGTAGTCTTTCTTGATCTCTTTCTTCAGGCATTTGAAGTTCTCTTTGTAGAAGTCATTTGCATCCTTTGTTAAGTTTACTCCTAGGAATTTGATTTTTTTTTTTGAGGCTATTATAAATAGAATTGTTTCCATATATTCTTTCTCAGTTTATATGCTATTGGTGTACAGAAAAGCTAATGATTTTCGTAAGTTGATTTTGTATCCTGCCATGTTGCTGTAGCTGTTTGTAGTGTCTAAGAGTTTTGGTGAGTTTTTTGGGTCTTTAAGGTACAGAATCATATCTTCTGCAAATAGGGATATTTTGACAGTTTCTTAACCAGTTTGTATTCCTGTTATTTCTTCTTGCCTAATTGCTCTGTCTAGGAATTCCAGGACTATGTTGAATAGGAGGGGGGATAGTGGGCACCCTTTTGTTGTTCCTGATTTTAGGGGAATGGTTTTGGCTTTTCACCATTAAGTATGATATTGGCTGTAGGTTTGTCATATATAGCCTTTACAATGTTATGGTACTTTCCTTCTATTCCTAGTTTTCTTAGAGTTTTTATCATGAAGTGGTGTTGGATCTTGTCGAAGGCTTTTTCTGCATCTATTGAGATGATCAAGTGGTTTTTGTCTTTGCTTCTATTGATATGCTGTATTACATTTATAGATTTGCATATGTTGAACCACTCCTGCATCCCTGGGATGAAGCCGACTTGGTCGTTTTGATCTTTGTGATATGATGGTGGATTTGATTTGCCATTATTTTATTGAGGAATTTTGCATCAAAGTTCATTAAGGAATTTGGCCTCTAGTTCTCCTTTTTGGAGGTGTCTTTGTCTGGTTTTGAGATGAAAGTAATATTGGCTTCATAATATGAGTTAGTCAGTGTTCCTTCCCTTTCTATTTCATGGAACAGTTTAAGGAGGGTTGGTATTAGTTCTTCTTTAAATGTCTGATAGACTTCAACAGAGAATCCATCATGTCCTGGACTTTTCTTTTTTGGGACACTCTTTATTGCTGCTTTAATTTCATTTTGTGCTATAGATCTATTCAAGTAATTAATTTCCTCTTGGTTCAGATTTGAATGGTCATAAGTATCTAGAAATCAGTCCATTTCTGCAAGATTTTAAAATTCATTGGAATATAGGTTCTCTAAGTAGTCTCTGATGATTTCCTGGATTTCAATGGTGTTTGTTGTTATTTCCCCTTTTGCATTTCTGATTTTACTGATTTCGGTTATTTTCTCTCCTCATTTTACTCATGTTTGCCAGGGGTGTGTCAATATTATTTATTTTTTCAAAGAACCAGCTTTTTGTTTCATTGATTCTTTGTGCTTTTTGTTTGTTTGTTTGTTTCTATTTCATTGATTTCAGCCCTTATTTTTATTTCTCCCCTTCTGCTTGTTTTGAGATTTGCTTGTTCTTGTTTTTCTAGGAGTTTGAAATGTAACATTAGGTTATTGATTCAAGATCTTTCTGTACTTTTAATATATGCAGTCATGGCTATAAACTTTCCTCTTAATACTGCCTTTGCTGTGTCCCATAAGTTCCAGTAGGTCATGTTTGCATTTTCATTAACTTCCGGGAACTTTTTAATTTCCTCTTTTATTTCATCAGTGACCCATTCTTCATTGAGCAATGTGTTGTTCAGCTTCCAATTATTTGCATGTTTTCTTCTGCTGTTTTTGTTGTTGATTTCTAGTTTTAATGCATTGTCATCAGATACAATGCATGGGATTATTTCTATTTTCTTATATTTGCTGAGGCTTGCTTTGTGCCCTAAGATATGATCAATTTCAGAGAAGGTTCCATGGGCTGCTGAGAAGAATGTATATTGTGCAGAAATTGGATGAAATATTCTGTAGACATCTGTTAGGTCCATTTGATCTATGGTGTGATTTAGTTCTAGAATTTCTTTATTGATTATTTTGCTTGGATGATCAACTATTGGTGATAGGGGGGTATTAAAGTTTCCCACTACCACTGTGTTGGAGTCTATATATATTTTTAGGTCCTTCAGAGTATGTTTGATGAAATTGGGTGCATTGATGTTGGGTGCATATAGGTTGATAATTGTTATTTGTGTTTGGTGTATTTCCCCTTTTATTAGTATGAAGTGTCCTTTATCTCATTTAATCAATGTAAGTTTGAAGTCTACATTGTCCAATATAAATATTGCTACTCTGGCCTGTTTTCAGGGGCCACTGTCTTGGTAAATCTTCTTCCAGCCTTTCACCTTAAGCTAGTGCTTGTTTCTGTTGATGAAATGGGTCTCCTGTAAGCAACAAATTGTTTGATTTTCCTTTTAATCCAGTTTGCCAAATGGTGTCTTTTTATGGAGGAATTAAGTCCATTAACATTCAGTGTTAGTATTGATAGGTATGTGGAGAATCTTGTCATTTTCTTCTCTTTGTTGTTTAAGGGTTTGATTGTGTGTATCTGAATCAATGTTACTCTCTACTTTCTTGCCTTTTCTCTCCTTTGGTTTGGTACTGTCTGTCTTTTCATGGTTTTGTTTGTTTTTATTTTCTCTGTGCAGAATTTCTTGAAGAACCTTTTGTAGTAGTGGCTTGTGGTCATATATTGTTTTAGTTTCTGCTTATCATGGAAGACTTTTATTGCTCCATCTATTTTTGAATGAAAGTTTTGCTGGATAGAGTATCCTAGGGTTGAAACTATTTTCATTCAGTGTCTAGAATACCTCACTCAATGCCCTTTTTGCTTTTATGGTTTCTGTTGAGAAATCTGCTATGATTTTGATGGATTTACCTTTGTATGTTATTTTTTTTCTCTCACAGCCTTCAATATTCTTTCTTTACTCTCTTTGCTTGTTTTAATGATAATATATCATGGGGTAGTTCTATTTTGGTCAAGTCTGTTTGGTGTCCTGGAGACTTCCTGTATTTGAATGGGCATAGTTTTCTCTAGATTTGGGAAATTTTCTGTTATTATTTTGTTGAATATATTATGAATTCTTTTTGCTTGCACCTTTTCTCCTTCTTAAATGCCCATGATTCTTAGCTTTGGTCTTTTGATGGAGTTGGTGAGTTCTTGCATATCTCTTTCATAAGTCTTGAGTTGCTTGACTAATAGCTCTTCAGTTTTTCCTTAATTTCCATTTCTTCTTCAAATTCTGAGATTCTGTATTCTGCTTGTTCTAGTCCACTGGAGTGGCCTTCCATCATGTTTTGTATTTCTGTTTCATTCTTTTTTCTGAGGTTTTCCATATTGTGGGTTACCTCCTCTAATATTGTCAATTTTCACCCTTAATTCATTTATCTCTCTGTTTATGGTGATCTGTATTTCAGTTGGTGTTTATTAGGGCTCCTATGATTTCATTTAATTGTTTCTGTGTCTTCTCATATTCTTTATTTTTGTTGTGTTTGAATTTCTGAGTGCCTCCTGTACATATTTGTTGACCATGTCTAGTAACATGTCCATGCAATTCTCAGTGATTACTTGTAGGATTTCTTCTTTCAGAGTGTTTTTGTGGCCTTCATTGAGTTCCTTGGCATAGTTTATCTTTGTTTAATTGGAGTCTGGAACTGGGTATCCACTTTCTTCATTTCCCTCTGAATCCTGTATTAATTTATTTTGGGAGGAGAATGGTTTCTATCCTTTTTTCATCTTCTCATCACTCCACTTGGTGCTGTTTCTGTCCCTAGTCTGTGTGTAATTTAGTGTTAGCTAACTTACAATATTAAAACTAATAAAACAAAGAAAGAAAGAAAAAGAAAGAAAAAGAAAAAGCCAAAGAAATCAACAGGGAGATGTGGTAGACAAACACATGAAAAAAAAAAAGAAAAAATTCCAGGTTCAGGTAGAATAGAAATTCAGTCTTAGTAGTTCTGGTGTTACTCTTCAAGTATCCAGTCCTGGTGTTGGCATTTAAGCAGAAACTCTGTCTTAGTCTCGCTAAGTGGTTAGGGGGACTCGCCAGTTTTTTTTCCTGTCTTTAGCGGCAGCTGTTTAGTCAGTTCCTCACAAATGTATTTTATCTATAATATACACGAGAAGTTAACATTCTCTAAATTACTATTCTAAGATTTATGTTTTTGCTAGCTACTAAGTATACATGTGTCATCAGATAATAAATGTACATGTATGTATCAATGTATGCACCATAGAAATGCATACATATACTTTATAGCTGTAGAATGATAGATATGTATGTGTGTATTGCATTTGAAAGCCATATTATATTAAATTATATTAAATATATTATATTAAATTATATTTAAAATTATATTAAATTATATTAAAATTAATATAATTATGTAGCACAAAACTATAAATGTGCATTTTTATAGAGGTTAGAATAATTTTCCAAATAATGTTCCACATAAAATTTCTGGAATAACAATGTTTCTAATCAATAATTGTATTATTGACAGATACAGAAATTCAGCACTGTCAGTAATGGAATAATTATAAATCAAGACAAGTATACAGTGTTTATTTTTCCTATAAAAAAAGAAAAAATGATAATGGTCAGCCTCAATGTTCTATTCACTGCTTTTAGAGAAATTTATGGTAGACAGAGAAAATATATTAAATATTTCATTTGATCTAGTTTTTCTGCTTCTGTTATTGATATGTCATAATTAAATAATCAGACACTAACCAGATTTATGTGTAAAGATGTTCACTGAAACACTTTCATGACAGTAATAGTTATGGAACAACCTAAGTATTATATTGTAAAAATATGGCATTTCAAATAATCATTTAAAAAAGGACTTTAGTTAATGACAAATGAAAATTCAATGTGCTGTTAAATTAAAAAATTAAAAACAAAATTAAGAGTGCAATAGAATCCTAATTTGTAAATTACATTTTTTCACTCAGTATACTGTGAATTGTTTGTTTGTTCATGGCAAGGTCTGACCTATGATCTTTGATATATTGGTGAGTAAAATGGAAGACACTGATCTTTAGGTAGCTTATGTTTTAGCAGGAGCAAGACATGAAACAAAAGTTCAAAACTTGAAACAGTAAGCAATCTGGACAATAAGATTATAAGTGACTTATATTTTCTTATTTTTATTTATATTTTTAACCATCTACAAGAATAATTACTCTTTTGACAACAAAAATGTAATCAAAAAACTGTTTTACTTAAAATGTTGTTTAACTAATACTGTACTCATCAATTCCCAATAACCATGATCTCTACCCTTTTTCAAGTATTCATCCATTTCTTCTGGACCTTAAACTTCAGATAATACTCATATTATAATATTTTCTTTCCTCTCTCTGTTATAAAGGAGCACACTTGCCTCACTAATTAGCTCTAAAAGTATTAAATGAAAATGTAATTAATTGTAATTAATGTACAAATACTGATCTTTTGCCCTGTAATTGTTTTCTATAACACAATGTAGCACAACAATTAACCATCTATTGACAACTGTCAATGACATATCTACAACTGTGTGGTATATCTGATTTTGTAACTTAACTAAATCAGTTTTATATTTGCACATTATAACTTTTTGAAAACATGTTTAATGGCTATACAGTGTAGTTTTTCAAGAGCTAAGTGGGTAATTGTTCTCATTTCATCATGGCTCTTCCATTGATATAGTCTACATTATAAAACCTCTTGAAGGTTTCCTAACTTGTATCTAGTGGGTTGTACACATTGCTGAGTGTGAGAGCTTGGCACACCTGCATCTCTATGTTTGTGGTCCCTAGTACAAATGTCTGCAGAGATTATCTACTAACAGTAATCAGTGGAGAAAACTGAGAAGTGACCCCACAGGCATTTGGCAAATTTATGATACAAGTAGAAGGCACAGCCGATATTCACCCACTAATTTTGCAAATTAGAAGTATTACCCTCGTTGTTTTTATTTTTAACAAATTAGAAACATTATTTTCTGCAGTACAGAATCTGAACTCAGGACCTCACACTTATTAGGCAATCGCTCCACCACGTGAGCTACTCCAACAGTGCTTTTTGCATTGGCTATTTTTGAGATAGTGTCTTGTTTTATGTTCCGGTGGTGATGCTCCTGTTTGCACTTCCCTGCATGGTTGGAATGACAGGCAGGCACTACCACACCCAGCCATTGGTTAAGATGGGAGGGTCTTAAGAACTTTTGTCCCTAATCTCCACCTCTGAAGTAGCTATGATTACAGAGTTGGGCCTCTGTGCCCAACAAGCAGAAATATGCTTTTTAAATGTAAAATTTCTCTACTGTTTAAAATATTGAGTGGACCAAATGCAACACAACAGCAAAATGAACTTCATCTTTCCACAGGGAAAGTTTGAGCTTATAAAACTTGCATATCATCACTTGGTGTACTCCTCTTGAAGTCTTCTTTTGTTTTAACTTGGTTTTGTTTTTAAGACACTGTGAAGAATCATTTTAAGAAAGATTCAGAATATTCAAATATATATATATAAATATGCTCATCCTGAAATGCTGTTAGGTGTTTTGATGTTTAATCAGATGATTCCCTCTTAAATTCATTATTTTAAGTATATGCTGACATTCAAAATTACTGAGCTTTTAAAACTTTCATTTGATAATAAATCAATGTAGGTTCATAAATGTCATAGATAATAGCTGTGAGGATATAGGGAAATTAAGTATAAGTGCACAAATCATATATCCAACTCCTTTGCTTCTTAAGCAGTGTATGCTCATGTCTCTATAATCCAATTTTTAAAGAAAATGCACCACATAATAAACTTTGAATTTGAAAAATTGGGTATAATCAGTGTTCTAGCATTCCGTAACTAGACAGGGAAAATAAAGAATCTGAACAAAAGGGAACTTTTTAGTTTTTTTTTCCAAAATCAAGAATAAACAATAAGCAAAGTCCTAGTGACTGTAAATGTAAGGCAATGAATCACGGAAGTGGGTAATTCTTTGGGAGTAATGAACAGTATAATTTACTAAAACATCATGCAAACAAAACACTACTACATCTGAAAAATCTAAAATCTTAATAAAGATAATAGAAATAAGTGATAGAACAACTTAAATAGTGACAGCCTGGGTGCCACAGCTGTGACCTGAGGACAGGGGGGACATTCTGAGTAGGTGCAAAGACAAAAACCATAAATTTGAAAAATTGCACAGGCATGAAGCAGTGTTTATCTATTCCAGCTCTCTCAAGAATAGCATTTTGTTCTTCCACATGTCTATATTCAACTTACCAAATACCCATAAGGGATAAAAGTAATGCTTGTCAATCTTCTGATAGGGATGCCCCAGACACAAAGGACCACTTTATTGAATAAGGAAGCGTGTAGATCAGATTGTTCAACTTGTGGACACACCTAGGTTTTAGGAACAGAAAGTGCCCCCTACTGGACAGTCTTGATTGAAGATTTTTAGATCTCTATTTTAGATAAAGTTTTAATGAAGAGCAAGTATAAATAAGGGTCAATACCATGCACTATGTACTTTTATTATATTGTATTTTTGGTAGGACTGGAGTTTCAACTCAGGGCTTCATGCTTGCTAAGCAGGTACTCTACAATTGAGCCACACCTCCAGTTCATTTTGCTTTTGTTATTTTGGAGATGAGGTCTCACAAATTATATGTCCTAACTGGCCTATAACTGCTGTCCTCCCAATCTCAGCCTACCAAGTATCTAGGATTACAGACGTGAGCCATAGGCACTCAGCTTCTAGGTGCTTTTAAATTGCCTATATTACCTAATTTGGTACATCAAAATAAAATATTAATTTTAATATAATAATAATAATAACAGCAATCATAGTAACTAACCCTTCTAAGCTCCATGCCTCAAAATGTATTGTGTACCTCATATGAAATTATTTGTTTAATCCTTATGCCAATTAATGAGGTAGCTACATTTATTACCTCTATTTTATAAAAATGGAAATACAGACCAAGTGGCAAAGGTGATATTTGAACCTAATCATTCTCGTTATGGAGTTGGTAACTTAGCATTTTGGAGTCTCATTATGATTAGGTGTTCTGCCTATTAAGTGGTGGAGTCTGATTCTTATGTATCTCTGTCCAAACTTCAATCTAAGTCTGTTTTTCTCCAAAATTCAGATTCTTTCCACTCTGCTGATTTACCTTTCATATAAATGTGGGGTCTGAGTTCTCTAAGGTGTTGTGGTTATCATCTTTTTTCTGTCTTTCTCTTCCCACCTGACACTTTTTCTTGGTCACATTTTCAGCTCTTTTGGGGCAACCCATTGGAATCTATGAAGAAATACATCTCCCAAATCACTTGCCAAGGAGATTTATCTAATCAACAGACTATTCTGTGTTATCTCAGTACAAGTGTACAGGACCCTCTGGGCTTAATCCTTCTTTTCTGAAACTACTCAAATTTTCTTCTTTTCATATGTCTTCAGTTAGACTTCAGCTGGGAGTAAAGGACGGGTAAACTTTTAGTCTCTTTGTTTCTTGGAGAAAGTGGCCAGACTTGAAACAACAACCAGCTCACCCTGGTCTTGCACTAGCTTCCTCACTTATAGAAAATGGGTGTTTATAATTTTTGTTTCTTAAGCTTATTTTGAGTATTCACTTAGTTGAATTCATGCAGAATAGCATCCAGAGAATAATATGAACTAGAAAATTTAAACTACAGTGATTTTCTCTACAAAGAATTTATTACTTCCTTAATAAAAGTAGAAATGTCCAACAATCACTGTAGATACCAATGTGATTGGGTTTTTATGTGATCTGTGAACTTATGCACTAAATCACTAAAATTATATTGCTACTTTTCTAGTTTTCACCTTCACATGAGTGTAACATATAGATAAATACTAACACATTGCATTTGGTCTGTATAAACCCAAACATAAAGAGATGTAAGTCATTGGCTTTGCATTCAGGAGTTTTTCCATTTGGGAATGCATTCCTCTAAACCATCCTTGTCTTTGAAATGACAGATATGCATATGTTTTCTAACAGTGCTGAGGAATCAGATCCTCTACCAAAAGGAGCTTGCCAGAGAGCTCTGCCTACATTAACCACCAAACAAGAACAGCATTCTTAAAAGTATAGCTTGCAGGCCTGTGCTTGGACGATTCTCAAACATAATCTATGTGTGCTTGATGATCATTTATTGTGTTGTGTCTTAAGTTTGTCTGCCTTTATCTATTCATTTAGCAAAGGTGTTAGCTGTTTTTCTGGTGTTAAACAACCTTCTTTTTAGAACCACGTGTTACCCCCAGGTGGTATGTATAAATATATAATAAAGGATCCTCTCTACAGGTTAGAATTTAGGAGACTTAGGGCATTTTTCATGCAGTTTTTATAATCCAATTCTGTTACTTAACATATGGCCTCACAGTTTTTTTCCAAGATTGTCAGACATTATTAAAAGCATAACTTCTCAAATATTGGGAGACAGCCATATTAAGCATGTAAAATACTTTAATAGTAGCAAATATATGGGCAGGGAAAAAGAGAAGGAATACCTGAAATATATTTGTACTTTTTTTTATAAGCATATTTCCAGATTTCATTGCAGCAAACAATAAGGTTTAAAGAAATTGCTATTGTACTGAGATCTAGCTAATAATGAGACAAACCCAGATAATGATAATGTGTTTTGATTTTAGAATGAAATTCAGAATATAGCTCCAGGGTCTGTGTTTAATGACATCTTCATTGATAAAAGATGTAAAATTTGCCAAGTCTATTAGCTAGTCATTTAAGAATAGATTTGGCCAAGTGTAATGATACCTTCATTTTCTTATTAGAATGCCTATGGCTATATATACAGCAAATGGCAAATTGGAGATTTATATTTAAATTAAATTACATCTAGGAAAATTCATTCTGGTCAAAATGGAAAGGCTGCTCTTAAAAGAGATTCAGAGTGGAATAGTTGTAGATGGTTTTCTGTAGTATCAAGAGAAGTTAATATAATAACATATTTCTTTTTAGCATAAGAGAATAAGACCATTGGAGCACAAAACAGCAGTTTAGTTTCACACTTTGGCCTTCGCTTATAACATAAAGGAGTCTCATTATTGACAAAACCCAATTGTGATAGAAGATGTGTCTGATACAACTCATTTTTGCACTTAATGCAAGGAGGTTTAATTATCAGAAGGATTACCCTCAATAATAACTAGAATTCACAACAACTTTGAAGTTTATAAAGGATTTATAAATTTATGTAGTTCTTGCCCTTGTATTATTGCCCTAATCTACTAACAATTATCCTTGACCTCAGTCTCAACTCTTTCCACGTTGCTCTCTATATTGATGATCCAAAACAGAAATATCATCATGCACTTTGCATAATTATACATCTGCAAAGGCTCCTTATTGACTACATAGTAAATTCTAAATCATTACCCAGCTATTCAGGATAGAAAACTTTGGTTGTGAAGAGACAGTTTTTTCATAAATGCATACACATATGCAACTAAATCAAAAATTTATTTAAAATATAATGACAAAATATGATCAAGGTACATTATATGCATGCATGAAAATGTCACAAAAAACATTATGTTATACACTTAATATTCAGTAATAAAATGAAAGATGTATTTTTTTGTGGTAGTACTGGGCTTTGATCTCAGGGCTTCACACTTGCTGGGCAAGTGCTCTACCACTTCAGCCACTCCACCAGCTCACAAAAAATGTATTTAATGACAATTAATATTTTGATAGAAGCAATTAACAATTGATAGAAGTAATTGCTCTAATTCTTTGTAATTTTTTCCCCAGGTTATTTTTCTTTTCTTCCAAACATATAGGTAGTAGAAGTCAGAGACTGAATGTGAATGAGATAATTTCTCAAATGGATCACACATTTTAAATATTTTATTTCATTTGTAGTATTGCTATCAAAAGACAATAGATAATTCATAATAATTTTGTATGTAATTCATATAAATTTTCATTGTAAATTTTACTTTTTTCAACATGAGAAATACATTATACTATATTATCTAATAAATTTCCATATCAATCCAAGTAATGATACTGAAAAGTTTGTTTAGAAAAATTATGTAAAAATACTGGGGAAAGGGAAGGTAAATGTTTTGTCCATGAAAATAGAGTGCTATGAAAATTCTCCTCAAAGAAGTTTTAGAAGAAAAAAGCAACAAACAATCTGAGTTTATTAGCATTTGTTTCATAGTTGAGAAGAAGATCTGGTCCATTAGAGGGACAACCTCCTGTTGAAACAACCTTGTTAGGTTTGTGAGAAAGTAGTAATAATCTACAGCTCTTCATAGATTTTTATTTTTAGTCTTTCTTTTTCTGGAGGGAGACAGATTTTTTTCTATGAATTATTAGTATTAGTCAACAACTGTCCCACTAGGCAATGTCCATTGGCAGTAACCTGAAGACATGAGAAATGTAAAAGTTTTTGCCATGGAAATGGATCATATTTGCCCATGTTAAATGTATGCTCTTGAAACTTTGCCACCTGTACATATAGAGATTATTTAAATTTGTAAATAAGGTATGAAAAAGACACATTTGAATAATATACAGTGTAGTAGCAAGAGTGATTATGGACAAGACCAGAGCAAAATGTCCATTTCAAAGACAACTTTGAAACGTAATGACCATTGTCATAGTTTTTATTTGGATTTGATATGACTTAGTATAATAAAAATTGAAAGCTTCTCTTTAGCACAAAACATTCATTTAAAAAAAACAAATAAATTTATTTGCTACAGTCAGCTGAAATTCCACTAGTCCTTGTTATCTATTATGTAATTCATTTAGATGACAAAGGAGACCCATTCCTGTCACAGAATCTAAATATACCATTATTTAAATTAAATTTTAATTGACTTTGATGAATGGAATTTGATTTCCAAGGTTGCTTCTATCATTACCTTAGTAAATTTAAGAAAATGCATTTCAGTGTATTGAATGGATTATTTCTACATTGCCATTGTGTATTTTCACTCATATAATACTCGATGAGCTGAATGCATTTAGAGAGCTTAGTCAGTGCTTTTATCTATACTTTCAGATTTGTCTGAGATAGTGATTCATATTTACATACGTTCATCAAGTAGTAGAATTTTTCCAATCAGTATCAATGCCAAAAAATCTGAAAGAATAACTGCAAATGATATACACTTATTGTTATGATAAAATGAAAAAAGTTAAAATTAGGTAAAATCACATAATTCAAACTGATGCTAGAAAATTGTCAATTAAGTGAGCTATACAGAAAAAAAATAAATTATACGACAGCATTCTAATAATTTGTATTTCTTTCTTAGTATGTATTACAATTTATGTTAAAGAAAAATAGTTAAGGAACTTTTATTCTTCCTAAAGTTTCTGGGATCACCATATTCTTTATAGGCTACTATGGTCTCTAGAACCTTTATCTGCTCTTTCTCCATATTTTAAACTTGGGGCACTAGAATTGGGTCTGAAAGCTGTCTCTTAAGCATATCAGTGTATAATTTGTCTAGACTCTCTTGCACTTTGTTTGATATAACCACCTATCAGCTGCTCATGGTCATACAAAAGGGGGGGAAACTCAGCCTATTGGCCCCCCCTGCCTAACATGGGCGACACAATGACATTCAGATCACAAGCAACAGCTTATATTCAGTTTTAACATTTAGCCTTTTAGAAGCATCCTATCTGAACAATTTATTTCATTCATGTTTTCCCAAGTCAAATTTCCCTTTCACCAAATTTCTATAGAATTTTAAGCTAATTATTGTGCTCAGAGATTAAGTTCCATCATAAATTATTTCTTTAAGGAAACTAATTCTTTCCTTCTACCTTACTCCCCTTCATGTATATTTTATAACCCAATTTTTAAAAATATAGCAGCTTATATAGTAATCTTTTTCACATTTTGATTAGCATATATTTGTTGTAAAAGTATTTCATTATATTTCCATACACACATACAATGTACTCCAATTAAATTCACCCCCTCTATCACTCCCCTATTTCTGTCTCCTTCCATCTTAAAACAATTTCAACAGATTTTATTGTTCTATTTTCATATATGTTGGACCTGTCATTTCTTTTTTATTCATATCTGCATACATTGATTAGGTCATTTCTCTCCCCTGCCTTCCCTTCCCCCCACATCACCTTGCTTCCAGGCAGAACCTGTTCTGCCCTTTTTTCCAATTTTGTTGAAAAGTAGACATAAGCAATAATAAGAAAGACATAGTGTTTTTGCTAGTTGAGATAAGGATAGCTATACAGAGAGATTCCTAGCATTGCTTCCATGCACTGTATTACAACCCAAATTGATTCATCTCTACTAGACCTCTTCAATACTTCCCGGTCACCTTCCATATTGACCTGTGTTGTTTTAAGGTTACTGTATTAGCTCCTCTGCGTTGGGCACATCAAACACTTTCAAGTTTTGACCCATGTCTATTAATATTACTGCATTTATTTTAGATCTAAAGTCCACATATGAAGGAGAACATACTATTTTTGGCTTTCTGAGCCTGGCAAACCTCACTGAAGATGATGTTCTCCAGTTCCATCCACTTACTTGCAAATGATAAGATTTCATTGTTCTTCATGGCTGAGTAAAATTCCATTGTGTATAAATACCACATTTTCTTAATCCATTCATCAGTGATGGGGCATTTTGGCTTTTTCCATAACTTGGCGATTGTGAATAGTGCTGCAGTAAACACAGGTGTGAAAGTGCCTTTTGGAATAACCTGAGTTGCATTCCTTTGGGTATATCCCTAGGAGTAGGATTGCTGGATCATACGGCAAATCTATGCTCAGTTTTTTAAGAAGGCTCCATATTGTTTTCCAGAGTGGTTGTACTAGTTTGCATTCTCACTAGCAGTGTACGAGGGTTCCTTTTTCTCCACATGCTAGCTAACATTTGTTGTTGGTGCTGTTTTTGATGATAGCTATTCTAACAAGGGTGAGGTGGAATCTTAGTGTGGTTTTGATTTGCATTTCCTTTATGGCCAGAGATGTATTTTTTCATGCGTTTTTGGCCATCTGAATTTCTTCCCTTGAAAAAGTTCTGTTTAGTTCAGTTGCCCATTTCTTTATTGGTTCATTGATTTGGGGAGAGTTTAGTTTTTTGAGCTCCATGTATAGTCTGGTTATCAATCATTTGTCTGATATGTAGCTAGCAAATATTTTCTCCCATTCTGTGGGTGGCCTTTTCAGTTTAGAGACCATTTCTTTTGTTGTACAGAAGCTTTTTAATTTTATGGTAGCAACATTTCTCCATCCTTTCTCTTAATTGCTGAGCTGCTGGGGGTCTATTGAGGAAGTCCTTGCCTATACTTATTGCTTCAAGAGTATTCTCTGCTCTTTCCTGTACTAACTTCAGAGTTTTGGGTTTGATATTAAGGTCCTTGATCCATTTTGAGTTGATAGTAGTACAAGGTGATCAACATGGATCTAGTTTCAGTTTTCTGCAGGCAGATAATCACTTTTCCCAACAACATTTGTTGAAGAGGCTGTCTTTTCTCCATAGTATGTTTTTGGCACCTTTGTCAAAAATAAGGTGGGCATAGGTTGTTTGGATTCATATCCGGGTCCTCTATTCTGTTCCACTGGTCTTCATGTGTGTTTTTGTGTTAGCACCATGTTGTTTTTATTGCTATTGCTTTGTAATATAGTTTGAAGTAGAGTATTGTGAAACCTCCAGCATTGCTCTTTTTGCTGAGTATTGTCATGGCTAGTTGCAGTCTCTTGTGTTTCTCTGTGATGAATATCACTAGGATTTTGATGGGAATTGCTCTGAACAAGTACATTTCTTTTGGTAGTGCAGCCATTTTTACTATGTTGATTCTACCAATCCATGAGCACTGGAGATCTTTTCAGATTCTGTAGTCTTCCTCAATCTCTTCCTTCAGGGGTTTGTAGTTCTCATTGTAGAGGTCATTCACATTCTTTATTACATTTTCTCCTAGGTATTTGCTAATTTTTTGAGGCTATTGTAAATGGAATTGTTTCTATATATTCTTTCTCAATTTGTTCATTATTATTATGTAGAAAATCTAATTATTTTTGTAAGATGATTTTGTATCCTGCCACATTGCTGAAGCTGTTTATGGTTTCTAGGAGTTTTGGGGTATAGTTTTTTGGGTCTTTAAGATACAGGATCATGTCTTCTGCAAATAGGGATATTTTAACAGTTTCTTTACCTATTTGTGGTTTTTTTTATTTCTTTTTCTTGCCTAATTGCTCTGGCTAGGAATTCCAGGACTATGTTGAATAGGAGTGGGGATAGTGGGTACCCTTGTCTCATTCCTGATTTTAGGGGAAATAATTTCAGTTTTTCTCCATTAAGTATGATGTTGACTATAGGTTTGTCATATATAGACTTTACAATGTTGAGGTACTTTTCTTCTATTCCTAGTTTTCTTAGAGCTTTTATCATGAAGTGATGTGGGATCTTATCAAAGGTTTTTCCTGCATCTTTTGAAATGATCATGTGGTTTTTGTCTTTGCTTTTATTAATGGGCTGTATTACATTTATAGATTTGCATATGTCTGTCATTTGTTTTTAAGGACTAGGTTCTGCATGTGAGAGACAACATGTGAAATTTGTCTTTCTTAGTCTAGCTATTTTGCTAGTCTAGCTATTTTGCATGATGATCTATAGTTCCATTTATTTTCCTGCAAAGATATAATTTCATAATATTCCAGTTAATAAAGAGGCAACATAGTAATAGTTAGAAAAATAAATTTTTCCTGGAAAAGTTTGTTATTCATGTTATTTAGAGTTTTACAGTAGGTAGTTGTAGAATCATGCATTATTGGTTTTCTTTACAAAAAAGAAGAAGACCAGGATGAAGGCAGTTTTACTTCAGTGAAGGAACATTTCAAAAAGTGTCTGCAGAGGATTAAAGTATATTAGCACTGAAGAAACCACATGTCTAAAAAGAGAATGAAGAAATATGATGTAGAATGAGAGTACTTATACACTTAGGTACTTATTTATTTATTTAGGTATTTCTTTAATTCTTATACACTCCTTTAAGGAAGGAATTACCATCATCATTTTAGCTACAAATAACTATAGCAATGTAATATTATATAAAATGAAATTACAAATATTTATAATGAATTGATGATTATTATTTCACTGTGTAACACTCTAAATGAGATTGGTTTTAATGACCATTCAATTAAAAGCTGAAGTTCAATATGTTGGTGGGGTCAGTAAATGTGATCTTATTCAAATTTCTAAGCCTGGCTCCTTAAATTGATAGAGATAAAATTTAAGAAAAGGAAATCAACCTCATTTCTATCATGAATTTTATTATTTGCACTGTTCAGGATGAAGTTAAAACATATATCTTTAATGATAACATAGCCTTCACCGAAAAGTCTAAACTTCATAGTTATTAATAATAAAATCAAAGGTAATAAGAAAGAAGTAAACAATTTTGTCTCCTTTCATGAAAAATTATATATTGAAAATGTCAATCTTTGTAATTGTGGAATGTTTTCCCTTTCAAAGTCTGGTGAAAACAACAGATTATCTGTTTAGAAGTTTCACATGTGCTTACACACTAATTCTCTAATCTTCAATCAATTAAACCACTTTTACATTCATATTGATACATGATATAGAATTCACAGGTTTCTGATGACTCAAAAGTCTATAGAGATTTACTCCCTGCAACCTTCATGTTCACCCCAAGGACTCCAAATCCTTTTTTATTCTGCACTATTTTTTTCTTAGTTCTTTTCAGTATCCAACATCCTGCACAATTTGCTCATGTATTACATTTTGTGCTTCCTGTCGGCTCCACCCACTGTAACGTCTCTTTCACCAGGACAATGATTTTTGTCTCTTATTCAGCAGTGCGTCTAGAGCAGTTCTTGACACATAGTACTACCTCACTGCTTCTTGAACCAATGAATAGATGTCTGATGACTGGATATTTTATATTAAGAATAAGAATGTGAATTTTAAACTAAGCATCAAATTACTGATCAGAATATCCTTAATTCTGTTCTTTCAAAAATAATAGATGCATAGTTTTATCATTCTTAGGATGAACCTGTGATCTGACAATAACCATGCATCACTTATATGACTTCAAGGAGAGTTCCCATGTGAAGTTCTACACAGTTTGGAGGTTAAAGCCACCATTTCCTGAGAATAATCAACTATCAATGTTAAGTGTTAGCTTGGACAGAACATTTAAATGAGGGTGAATAGATTTTTTAAATTCCTCATGAAGTTTCATCTTGATCATGGAAAAGAAATTTTTATCAAAAATAATTTTAACAAATATTATCATAACAAGTAAATTCTGAATTCTGTACTCACACATAAGCACAAAAACTGAAGCTCTTTTCCCAGCGTGTTTACACTGTGTTTTTCTTTGGTTGGTTGGTTGCTTGGTTTTCACTGTCTTTTATTGTTTGTTTTATTTTCCAGCAGTATCCTCTTTCTCTCTCTTTTGGAGCAATTCCTCAATTAAAATATCCAGGCATCATTAGCAATGGTTAGGTGAACAAGAAGAAAAAAAGAACAGAACAAAGCAAGGAGACTTAACAAGCAAATGTATAATGAATGTACAAGTGATATCATTAGTTGTTATATCTTTGTGACAACAATTATTTAGAAGACAGTCTAATTAAATATGGGAGGCAGTTTAGATTTCCTTAGGAAGAAAAAAAGATGTTACAAGTCACACAGTACATTGTAAATTTCAGTACAATGATCAGTATAGTGGTCAGATAGAATGAACAGACATATGGCAAAACCATGTTTGTCACTGGGCATGATGGTACAAGGCTGTAATGCTAGCACTCGGGAGCACTCAGGAAGATTGTGAGTTTGAGGCCATCCTGGGCTACATAATGAAATTGAAGCCACCTTGGGCTACATAGTGAAATGCTAGTGTGAAAAGAATTTATTTTTGGCAGTATCAGTGATTAATCTCAGGCCTCATACTTGCTAGGCAAGTACTCTCCCACTTCAGCCATCCTCCAGTCCTTTTGCTTTTAGATTGCTTTTGAGATAAGGTTTAAAGGTTTTGCCTGAACAGGACTCTGCAAGATCCTCTTACTTCTACTTCTATATGGCTTGTATAATAGGAATGAGCCCAACATGTGGATTGTTTTTAGATAAGGTCTCACTAACTTTTGCCTGGGCTGGCCTCAGACTGTAACCCCTTTATATCCACCTCTTCAGTAGCTGGGATTACAGGTTGTCTGCCAGCACATCTAGCTTGAACACTTATTTTTGGTACACTGAATCCAAGGGAAGTCCTCAAAGGACAAACTACGAATTCAAAATGCTTATTATTCCTCATGTGTTTGAACTCCGGACGCATTTTACGTATAATCACAGAAATGAGCCCAGAGAGAAAAATAGAATAATTTGATGATGTTTGAGACATTAACAATATGAAATAGCTCTGTCTATTAGAATGATGCATCTGTATGTGTTCTGAGGTCTTTTTTCAATATCCTTTAATAAAAGACTACAATTTGCTTCATAAAATCTTTAAATATTCTTCATTTGATTAATTAGATATTTTGTAGCATCTGTTTCTATTATTAATAGTAGCATATGCTCTACTTTATTTTTCAGCTTGTTATTGCTGGTATACAGAAATGTGTTGACTTTTTTAAATTACAGAAGTCTAGGAATGCCAATTATAACAACAGAAATTTTAGAAATATGAGTAAAAGAAAGAGAAAAGCAAAGAGAAACATAATATATTATAAGATAAGTTTTATCAAATCACTCTGACTGAATTACAGAAATATAAAGCTTAAAGTATGATAACAGGAACCTGAGAAACCTGATATTAGTATAGGATGAAGAGAACCAACCTGTGCTCACAGGTTCTAGAAGTCAGACTGCAGATGTTGGAGGGACTGTATCTGAACCTGGCCCCAGAAAGCCTGGTGCTGAGGCATTGTGGTGAACACATGGACTTATGTTTTACTATGGTGTCAGTTAAAAATCCTAATTTAGTCATTTCCTAAAAGGAGAAGAAGGTTTGTTAAATCTTGAGTCCTTTCTAAGGCCCAGTCTGCCTTCTTTCCAAATTGAAATAAAAATACATCCTAGTTTACAACATTTCTGGATACTTAGTAAGAGTATAGAAAGGTCGTGTTTTGTCATTGGATCTGGCACAAAGGACCCAAGGAATGACATCCAATACTGAATTCTAGAAATGTAATACTAGTTATTTTATTTATTGTATGGACATGTAGGTACTAAATCATATTCTAAAGACTAACCACCATATGGTAGATTTCCATGTTCTCTGGGAACAAACATAAACCAAAAAAGCAAGGAATAATACATTTATCATGCTGTGCATTGCTATAAGCCTGGTAGTGAAAGAACATTATTCTCTTTATCAGTTAAAAATTGAGGGGGCAAGTGAAATAGAGACTGAGAGTCATGATGAATACAATACCAAGCCTGAAAAAAAAGCATGTGGCAAGATTATAGAACTGGGAGGGGATGAGGGCAGGATTCAAACTCAAGTCCACCTCCATTTTTGTTAACTACCTGTATGAGGGTCATTGAGCAACTGGAGTGTGGGACCCGGAGTAAGTGACATAAATGTATTTTTGTTGGCTGCAGATGTAGCCCAGTGGTGGAGTGTGTGCTTAGTCTGCACAAGGCTTTAGGATTGATTTCCCAGTACCAAATAAATAAATTAAATGGGGGAAAATGAAAAATATATAGCACCATGAAAAATGATGTAAATTTCTGCATAACTTAAAAGTGGAATTCGTCTTCTGAAGGTTTCTAAGAATGTTGTGCTCAGGGTAGAGGAAACTGAAAATGATACCTTTTCTTTCCCTTGTTTCTCCCCTTTCCTAATACACATGCTCATTTCCCCTTTTCCCTCCCAACACATATAGTAGTGCAGGTTGTGTAGTATACCAAAGACATAGTCAAAGGCAATGAAGGGAGGCTGTAATCACCCTGATGTGGGACAGGGTATACCTAGAAGAAAGAGAAACTTTTTCTCATTTCTACCCACTCCACTCTTACTTCTTGCGTCTTTGTGCCATGGTGGGAGCAGGGGCCTTCCTTCACTGTAAATCTTTTGGTATTGATGGCATGGTGAGGATAGTGGTAGTACTACCACTCACAGTTTGTGGTTTGCCTACGCCTCACATTAACTCAATCCCTGAACAAGTGGCAAGAGAGCTTGGAGGAAAAAGGCCCTTACTCTAGACACATGGTTTTTATATTTAGCCTTTATATTAATAGTAAATAAAGAAAATATAATATTCTAACAAAAATATTAATTTTAATATGAAGGAAAATTATGGCAAGATTATGTCTTTTAATATTGCTTATTCAGTATTTGATATGCTCCATTCTGTTTAATGTCCTAATATTTCCCTATTTTACTTTCTAATTTCTCAAGTGAATGTGATTCTCAAGCCTCCATTTCTCACATACTCATATCTTCCTGTCCATTTGCACTACTCATCTGAAACTTTCTTCACTGTCATCATGGTATGTTATCTTTTCTGTCAAGCCAGTGACCTTTTAATTTTCCTGTTTCTTAACCTCTACACTACATTAGATGTGGTTTGTCTTCCCCAGCTTTTTAAAAAAATTATCTCTTACTTTATTTTTTGCAGTTTTTCTTTTATTTCTCTAAAATATATTCTCACTTTTGTAATCATCACATTGAATAGTCAGTACTCAAGGGAAATCATTCACATGCAATTTCAGTATATTTTTCTTTCCTTTATGTTTATAACTAATGTGGAATATTAATTCTTTTTTGCTATGCAGAATTTAAGCCAGGCCTCATTACTTTTTTATTACTTTCAAGTATAATATTTTCTTCAGTCAGTAAAATGAATCATCAATAGAGCAATGAAGATTTTCAACCTCATTCAGAGTTACAGTTTTTGTCTTTTCCCACTATGATAGGCTGATATTCCACAGTGGCAGAGGTCATAAGTGTTTGTCATTTCTATTTACCTACATTTTGCTTTTAACTGTAACTTGATCCCCTTTTCCCTAGCCAGTCTACTATTACAGTGTTAGAAACTAAGAAAACTGTCTCTCATCAGTTACTTTCATTCTCATTTTCAGAGACTAATGAGAACGTCTTACCTACAGCGTTCTTAATTTAGAACAATACATTTCCACTCCTGCTGATGATCTGTCTCTTCTTAGTTTTGAGATATTCTTTTTCTCCAAATTCCATTCCTTCAGAAAAGAATCTTTCAAAACAGTGGATGTGAATTGCACTTAATTTTATGTACTCACCAGTAGGATTTATAAGAATCATATACAGTAACTTACAATTCTGAAAAACATTTTAAATTAAGGGTTGTTTGTGTTTTATGTTTTTTTATATCTAAATATTTAAAGTGGATTTAACCTAACAATAGTTGAATGTGCTGTCCTTTCTTTTAAGTAAGCTAGTAGCTTTTTTAGATACCAGTTAGAACATTACAGACAATACACAATGCAGTTTTTAATATTTAATCACATCTTATACAATATGATTTCTTTGTGACTATATCATCTGAAAGAGCACTAGCAATCAATCATTTCTTAAACATTTTCTAGCCTTAGAAAATTAGACCAATATCACAAATGATATATAAGATGATGAGGTTTGAAAATATTTCTGTGCATTAATAATACTAATTGACCTCTCTAACTAAAAAAGTAAGATTTTTCTACACAGTGAACAATGAAAAATAATACAATGTGAGATCATTCATCCAAGAACCATTAAGGAAATACGAAGAGTACCTCTGAATATTTTATTGAATATTTAAAGATGTTTATATGTAGTACATGTGTAACATATAGAATACACAGACCAGACCTATTCTTCTATAGGAATTATTCTGTTCATATGCTATGTATTTTATCTGGCCTCACTATCCAAAATATTCACTAATATTTTGATACCTTTAATATTACCTATTTTTTAAGTGTGGCATTTTGAACCATACATTGTATTATATGAATATATAATTTTATTTGGTCATAATAATAAATAGTATACATGTCATGTCTGTCTTTCTTCACACAAGCATAAATAAATATAGGCACTTTGGTTATGTCTATTTGAATATATTTTCCCTACCTAAAGGATGTATGTTATCATGTGATTACATCCAGAACAAAAAGCAAAATCCATTGTGATGGATCCTAACAGTAACGTTGTTTTGCGTTTTATCCAATACTTGGACCATTTGGAAAACTGAAAACACTCTTACGTATGTTATCTTAGGAAATGACTCTACCTTGTTCAACTTTGCATGGTCACTTTTAAATAATTTGGTTTTAGATTATCAAACACTCTTTTTTTGTGTGCTCCAAATGATTCATATGAAATTGACAGTTTCAATACAAGAGACATGCTATAGAATTGTTATAACTGCATGATTAATTACCATCCATTGTCATGGCACAAGTAATGCAGCATTATCCTGTTCTATCAAGATACTAATCACCATTTCTCAGGTTACAGGCATGCTAGCTCTTCTGGAAGCAGAGTCTCTTCATTGGGGAATGACAAGGTACTGAATAATTCAGGAAGAGGGCACACACACACTTGAAGTGGGTGGTGTGCAGTGCTGAGAAAGGGATAATTTCTCAGGTGACAATTGGATACCTGGAGATTCTTACTCCAGTGAAGGCTGAAAATCAGGTGGAAAATAATTAACTTCCTCAATGACCTTTGCTGTTGTTCTTCCCTAGTTCTGACCTTCAGAATCTAGTCTTCTTTCTTCTTGGGCAAATTCTCTAACCTCTTGGAATGCTGTGTGAAGAGTCCCTCAAAAACACTCACTTGGCAGTTGTCCTCTACCTTTCTTGTAATGTGTGTATCCCTCGCATATTATCAAAATTTTTCTCAGAGGTATCCCTTCTCTCCTAAAATCTCATTCTCATGATATTCTCTCAGAAATACCAAGCACAAAAAACCTTCAAGGATAAAGATTATTCAGTATTCAAATCCTGGCAGAGGCAAGTAGATACAGCTAGAGTATTAGATATATACATACTTGCACACATAGATATTTGCATTCTGTGCACCTCTGCAACAAAGAAAAGGAAATAAAAAACACACCCTCACGTTTTCATGAAAATTAATGTGAACAGTCCTTTCTGGCCACAGTACAAGAAACTCTTCTTTTCAGAAAGCAACTGGTAAAAATTCAATGAAATTTTTATTGTTGTTAATTCTATAACCATATAATCCTATTGCTATTGATATTGCATTAGTCTTTGCAATGCCTCAAGTAAACTAATTGTGCCTCACTTTGCTTGTCTGCTTTGAGGAAAGCAATCTCCTGCAGTTACCAGGGAATTGATAATTCCTTGATGTAGTGGGGAATGAGGAGGGGAATACAAACCTCCAGAGTGTGCGCTATAAAAGAACAATTTTCAGATTGATTTTTTCATGTTTAAAACCTCTAAGATTAAATAATTTACTGTGTTTATTTCCTTTTTCTTACTAACAAATGTTTCGTTAGTGCCAGCTAGTGTGAACCAAACAGACTTGGAGTTTGCATTTTGAAGTACTTTTCATTATATGTGAACATATAAACATCATAAAGAAACAGAAAGAGAATATATTACAAGTTTTACCTTGTTTTTGCTGTTATTACTTATGCTTCATTCCCATAAACATACACCATAGAAATGGAACAGAAAATAAGTTATGCAAAATTCCATAAATATACTTAAGATTTTGTATAATTTAAGGGTGCACTTAAAATCAGTGGGGAAAATTATTCTGCAATTATTTTGTAACAGGTGTTATAACAATGACTAAATAGCTTTGAAAACAAATATTTTAAGTGCTTACTGAAAAAGATATAAAAATAAAACAATTTCAGATATTAAAATATTTAAATGCAAAAATGAAACCAAGTTCTGGTGAAATCTGTAGCTAAATATTTATAAGCTTAGTTTATTAAAGGTATATTAATATTTTTTTAATTACTGCTTTAGCAGATTGCCACAAACTTATTAGTTTACAAAGCCTTTTATTCTAGCATAGTTCTGTAGGTCAGAATCTGAATGTCTCATAGTTCTGCTGGGTCCTTCCTCTGCGCAGTTTCACAAGGCAAACATCAAGACTAGAGAAAAGGTTAGATCAAAAAGAATTAACCTAGAAGGTAACACACATGCACAGGAAATCAATGTGAATCAACTCCTTGTATAGCTATCCTTATCTCAACCAGCAAAAACCCTTGTTCCTTCCTATTATTGCTTATACTCTTTCTTCAACAAAATTAGAGATAAGGGCAAAATAGTTTCTGCTGGGTATCGAGGGGGTTGGGGGGAGGGGGAGGGAGCGGAGTGGGTGGTAAGGGAGGGGGTGGGGGCAGGGGGGAGAAATAACCCAAGCATTGTATGCACATATGAATAATAAAAAAATAAAAATTAAAAAAAAGACAATAGCGGTATTGTGTCCCTTCTGGAGGCTGTAAGGATAGATCAGCTTCTAAGGACATTCACTCTGATGCCCTTAATTGCTTCCTTGTAAGTGTAAGACAGAGGTCTATATTTGCTGGCTGTCATTCAGGATGGTGGTTGCTCTTAGATTCTGCCTACCTTCACTCCTGTCATTCGTGAAGGACACACCATTAAAAATGGTAGGTTACCAGTATTTCACAATGAACCTCTCTGACTTCTGCCTTATCTTTCTCAACTGCAGTGAGAGAAAATTCTCTGATTTCAATGGTTTTATGAGATTAAATTGAACCTATCCAGGTAACAAGATAATCTCTGTTTTTAAGGGCCCTAGTCTTAATTGAATCTGTAGAGTCACTTGTACCATGTAACTAACATATTTTCAGGTTCCAGAGATTAGGTTTTGGAGATCTTTAAGGAACCACTTGCTTAAAATTGAAGATATCTAATTAAGAAATTAAAATGGAGCCCATTATATGTATTACATAAAATTCTATATCTTCTATGCTTCTAAAAACAATTTCAAAGCCCAAAGCCAACAGCAATCTGAGAAAATCTATTTTATATATATATATATATATATATATATATATATATAAAACAAAAAGTATTATTAATCAATCCATAAATAACTTTTACAAAGCATACAAAGATAAACTGTAGCCCAAGGACAGATGGAGTAAGAGAGATAATTTTTTTCTTTTTATTTTATTATTGTGCTGGGTGGGAGTATATTGTGGCATTTGCAAAAGTTCTTACAATATGTCAAGTATGTCATATTTTAATTCACCCCTTCCACCACTCTCCTTCATCCCCCCTCCCCCATTCCTGGAATACTGTTAACAGAGATCATTTTTCCATTTACAGACATGTGTACAAAGTATTTGCAACATATTCATTCTTCATCACTATTTCACCACCTTCTTCCCCCTCCCTCTGATACCAACCCCTGCCCCTGGCAGGACCTGTTCTGCCCTCTTGTTCTCTGATTTTGTATAAGAAAAAAAAATTATATTTTGTTATTTAAGATAGCTACACAGAGAGTTCTTGTGGCACTTCCATGTTTTTATGTATTATAGCCTAATTTGTTTCATCTCCTCTATTTTTCTTCATTCTGCCACTGTCCCTTTCTCATGGTAGTTTCAAATAGTTTAAAAACCTTATATTAATTCTTATTTTTTTTGGTTCATTAATTCACATGTGCATACATTGTTTGGGTCATTTCTCCACCCTGCCTCCCTCCCCTACCCTTCCCACCCTTCCATCCTCAGTTCCAGGCATGTCCTATTGTGCCCTTACCACTAATATTATTGAAGAAAAGACATAAGCATAATAAGGAAGACAAAGCGTTTTTGCTGGTTGAGTTAAGGATAGCTATACAGAGAGATTCCTACTATTGCTTTCATGTACCCATGTGCTATGACTCATGTTGATTCAACTCTAACTAATCTTTGCATTGGTTCCTGATACCCTGCTCATGATAACCTCTGTCATTTTAAGGTTTCTGTATTAGTTCCTCTGGAGTGGGGACATCACACGCTTTCATGTTTTTCTACCATTCCTATATCTCCCATCTGTGCTCTCCCCTTGCCATGTGATCAGAATCCAACCACATTGCTGCATTTGCCCTACATCTAAAGTATGCATATGAGGGAGAACATACGATTTTTGGTCTTCTGAGCCTGGCTGACCTCGTTCAGAATGATGTTCTCCAGTTCCATCCATTTATCTGCAAATGATAAGATTTTATTCTTCTTCATGGCTGAGTAAAATTCCATTGTGTACAAATACCACATTTTCTTGATCCATTCATCAGTAGTGGGGCATCTTGGTTGTTTCCATAACTTGGCTATTGTGAATAGTGCTGCAATAAACATGGGTGTGCAGGTGCCTCTGGAGTAACCTGTGCTGCATTCCGTTGGGTACATCCCCAGGAGTGGGATTGCTGGATCATATGGCAGGTCTATGTTTAGATTTTTAAGAAGTCTCCAAATATTTTTCCAGAGTGGTTTCACCAGCTTGCGTTCCCACCAGCAGTAGCTTAGGGATCCTTTTTCCCCACATCCTTGCCAACACATGTTGTTGGTGGTATTTTTGATGTTGGCTATTCTAACAGGGGTGAGGTGGAATGTTAGTGTGGTTTTGATTTGCATTTCCTTTATGGCCAGAGATGGTGAGCATTTTTTCAAGTGTTTTTGGCCATTGGAATTTCTTCTTTTGAAAAAGTTCTGTTTAGTTCAGTTGCCCATTTCTTAATTGGATCATTGATTTTAGGAGAGTTTAGTTTCTTAAGTTCCCTGTATATTCTGTTTATCAATCCCTTGTCTGATGTATAGCTGGCAAATATTTTCTCCCACTCTGTGGGTGGTCTTTTCAGTTTAGAGACCATTTCTTTTGTTGTGCAGAAACTTCTTAATTTTAAAAGTCCCATTTAGCCATCCTTTCTCTTAGTTGCTTGTTTGCTGGGGTTCTACTGAGGAAGTATTTGCCTATATCTATTTGTTCCACAGTGTTTTCTGCTCCTTCCTGCAGTAACTTCAGAATTTCAGGTCTGATATTTAGGTCCTTGATCCATTTGAGTTGATACTAGTACACAGTGATAGACATGGATCTAGTTTCAGTTTCTTGCAGATGAGTAACCACTTTTTCCAGCAACATTTGTTGAAGAGGTTGTCTTTTCTCCATTGTATATTTTTGGTGCCTTTGTCAAAAATAAGGTGAACATAGTTGTGTGGATTTATATCCAGGTCCTTTATTCTGTTCCACTGGTTTTCATGTCTCTTTTTATGCCAGTACCATGCTGTTTTTATTGCTATTGCTTTGTAATATAGTTTGAAGTCAGGTATTGTGATACCTTCAGCATTGCTCTTTTTGCTCAGCATTGCCTTGGCTATTTGTGGTCTCTTATGTTTCCAAATGAACTTCAGGGTAGATTTTTCAATCTCTGTGATGAAAGTCATTGGGATTTTGATGGGAATCGCATTAAACATGTAGATTGCTTTTGGTAGTATAGCCATTTTTACTATGTTGATTCTACTAATCCATGAGCACAGAAGATCTTTCCATCTTCTGTAGTCTTCCTTGATCTCTTACTTTAGGAGTTTGCATTCTCCTTGTAGAGGTCATTCACTTTCTCTTAAAAATTTACTCCTAGGTATTTGATTATTTTTGAGGCTATTGTGAATGGAATTGTTTCCATATATTCCTTCTCAGTTTGTTCGTTGTTGGTGTATAGAAAAGCTAAAGATTTTTATAAGTTGATTTTGTATCCTGCCACCTTACTGTAGCTGTTTATGGTGTCTAAGAGTTTTTGGATAGAGTTTTTTGGATCTTTAAGGTATAGGATCACATCATCTGCAAATAAGGATATTCTGACAGTTTCTTTACCTATTTGTATTCCTTTTATTTCTTCCTGCCTAATTGCTCTGGCTAGAAATTGCAGTACTATGTTGAATAGGAGTGGGGATAGTGGGCACCCTTGTCTCATTCCTGATTTTAGGGGAAATGGTTTCAGCTTTTCACCATTAAGTGTGATGTTGCTTGTAGGTTTGTCATACATAGTCTTTACAATGTTAAGGTACATTCCTTCTATTCTTAGGGCTTTTATCATGAAGTGATGTTGGATCTTGTTGAAGGCTTTTTCTGCATCTAATGAAATGATCAAGTGGTTTTTGTCTTTGCTTCTATTGATGTGCTATTTATATTTATAGGTTTACATATGTTGAACCACCCCTGCATCCCTGGGATGAAGCCAACTTGGTCGTAGTGAATGATCTTTCTGATGTGACGTTGGATTCTGTTTGCTTCAATATTCATTAAGGAAATTGGCCTGTAGTTCTCTTTTTTGGAGGTGTCTTTGTCTGGTTTTGGGATGAGAGTAATATTGGCTTCATAAAATAAACAGTTTAAGGAGAGTTTGCATTAGTTTGTTAAACATCTGATAGAATTCAGCAGTGAATCCATCAGGTCTTGGACTTTTCTTTTTGGGAGGGTCTTGATGGCAGCTTCAATTTCTTTTTGTGTTATACATCTATTCAGATGATTAATGTCCTCTTGGTTCAGTTTTGAGTGGTTGTAAGTTTCTAGAAATCTGTCCATTTCTTCAAGATTTTCAAATTTATTAAGAGTATAGGCTCTCAAAGTAGGCTCTGATGATTTCCTAGATTTCCATGGTGTTTTTTTTTTCTAGCCTTTTGCATTTCTGATGCTACAGATTTGGGTTTTTTCTCTCCCCATTTTAGTCAGGTTTGCCAGGGGTGTGCCAATCTCATTTATTTTTTCAATGAATCGGCTTTCTGTTTCATTGATTCTTGTATTTTTTTTTTTTTTGGTTTCTATTTCATTGATATCAGCCCTTAATTTAATTATTTCTTTCCTTCTGCTTGTTTTGGGATTAGCTTGTTCTTGTTTTTCTAGGAGTTTGAAATGTAGCATTGGGTCATTGATTTGAGATCTTTCTGACCTATTAATATATGCACTCATGGCTATAAACTTTCCTCTTAGTACTGCCTTTTCTGTATCCCATAGGTTCTTGTAGGTCCTGTTTTCATTTTCATTAACTTCCAGGAACCTTTTAATTTCCTGTTTTATTTCGTCGATGACCCATTCGTCGTTGAGCAATGAGTTGTCCAGCTTCCAATTATTTGCATGTTTCTTCCTGCTGTTTTTGTTGTTGATTTCTAGTTTTAATGCATTGTCATCAGATACAATACTTGGGATTGTTTCTATTTTCTTATATTTGCTGAGGCTTTCTTTGTGCCTAAGATATGATCAATTTTGGAGAAGGTTCCATTGTCTGCTGAGAAGAATGTGCATTGTGCAGAGGTTTGATGAAATATTGTGTAGACATCAGGTAGGTCCATTTGATCTAAGGTGTGATTTAGTTCTAAGATTTCTTTATTGATTTTTTGTTTGGATGACCTATCTATTGGTGATAAGGGGGTATTAAGGTCTCTCACTATCAATGTGTTGGAGTTTATATATGTTTTTAAATCCTTCAGAGTATGATTGTTGAAATTGGGTGCATTGACATTGGATGCATAAAGGTTGATAATTGTTATTTCCTTTTGGTTTATTTCCCCTTTATTAGTATGGAGGGTCCTTCTTTATCTCATTTGATCAATGTAGGTTTGAAGTCTACTTTGTCCGAGATAAGTATTGCTACTCCTCCCTGTTTTCGGGGACCATTGGCTTGGTAAATCTTCTTTCAGCCTTTCACTCTCAACCAGTGCTTATTTCTGTCAATGAGGTGGGTCTCTATAGGCAGCAGATTGTTGGATCTTCCTTTTTAATCCAGTTTGCCAATCAGTGTCTTTTGATGGGGAAATTTAGTCCGTTAATATTCAGTGTTAGTACTGATAAATACGTGGTGATCCCTGTTATGTAGTTGTCTTTGTTGGTTAAGGGTTTGATTGTGTGTAGCTGAATCAGTGTTATTCTTTGCTTTCTTGCCTTTTCTTCTCCTGTGGTTTGGTACTGCCTGTCCTTTCATGGTTTTGTTTGCTTTCATTTTCTGTGTGCAGAATTCCTTGGAGAATCTTTTGTAGTGTTGACTTGGTGGCCATATATTGTTTCAGTTTTTGCTTATCATGGAAGACTTTTATTGTTCCATCTATTTTGAATGATAGCTTTGCTGGGTAGAGTATGCTAGGATTAAAGTTATTTTTATTCAGTGCTTGGAAGACCTCACCCCATGCTCTTCTTGCTTTTAATGTTTCTGTTGAGAAGTCTGCTATGATTTTGATGGGTTTACCTTTGTATGTTATTTGTTTTTTCTTTCTTACAGACTTCAATATTCTTTCTCTACTCTCTGTAGTTGTTGTTTTAACGATAATATGTTGTGGGTTAGTTCTATTTTGGTCAGGTCTGTTCAGTATTCTGGAGGCTTCCTGTACCAGAATGGGCATAGTTTTCTCTAGATTTGGGAAATTTTCTGTTATTATTTTGTTGACTATATTAAGCATTCCTTTTGCTTGCACCTCTTCTCCTTCTTCAATGCCTATGATTCTCAGGATTGGTTTTTTGATGGAGTTAGTGAGTTCTTGCATTTGCTTTTCTCAGGTCTTGAGTTGTTTAATTAATAGTTCTTCAGTTTTTCCTTTAATTGCCATTTCATCTTCAAGTTCTGAGATTCTATATTCTGTTAGTTCTATTCTGCTGGGCTGCCCTTCCATTTTGTTTTGTATTTCTGTTTCATTTTTTTGTGTGTGAGGTTTTCCATATTGTGGGTTACTTCCTCTTTAGTATTGTCAACTTTTGCACTTAATTTGTTTGTCTCTCTGTTTATGGTGGTTTCTGGTTCAGTTAGGTGTTTATTTAGGGCTTCTATGATTTCATTTATTTGTTTCTGGGTTTTTTCATATTCTTTGTTTTTGTTGTCCTGGAATTTCTTGAGTGCCTCCTGTACATTTTGGTTGACCATGTCTAGTAACATCTCTATGAAGTTCTCTTCAATTACTTGTAGAATTTCTTCTTTCAGGATGTTCTTGTGGTCTTCATTGGGTTCCTTGGTAGAGTTTATCTCTGTTTTGTTGGAGTCTGGATCTGGGTATCTGTTTTCTTCATTTCACTCTAAATCCCATAGTACTTTATTTTTTGGGGGAAAATGGTTTCCCTCCCTTTTTCTTCTTCCCATATTTCCACAAGGTGCCATTACTATCCCTGGACTATGTGTAATTTAGTATTAGCTGGGTAACGATATTAATACTTACAAAACTGAGAGAAAAGGATAGAAAAGAGAAAAAGATGGAAAGATAAAAGGAAGAGAGAAGAGAGGAAAAGAGAAAAAAAAGAAGCAAAAAATGAGAGAGATGGTGGGTGATCAAACAGCAAACCAGGCATCAAATCCTTAAAAAGAATTGAAGAAAAAAGAAAAAAAAAGCACACCAGTTCTAGAACAGCAGAATTGTCATCTTAGTTTTTCTGATGTTACGCCTTTAGCATCCAGACTTGTCTCTGTGTGTCTCTTAGGCAGGTTTGGAGCCCTCCTGTGGCAGGTGGCAGGTGGGTGGGGTCCCACAGGCCTCCTGGTGGAGGCCTTTAATTGATGTGAACTAGCGGGCCTTTGAAGCATGGGCCTGGCATGCCTGAAGTGTGTGGTCTGGAGGAATGGAGATCCTGTGTGTCTATGGATTGCCTGCTTGGCAGGCTTCAGGGGCATGGTCATGGCGGAGATTGTGAAGGCCTGTGCATGTGCGAGGGGTGCAGCCCAGTGGAGATAGTGGAGGCCTGTGCAGGTCTGAGGGGTGTGGCCCAAGGGAGTGGAGATTGTGCAGGCCTGTGCAGGCTTGGGAGCATGGCCCAGTGGAGCAGAGACCTTGCATGTGTGGATTCCCAGCTTGGCAGGCCTTAGGGGCATAGGATGATAGAGTGGATATTCTGCAAGCCTGTGCAGGTCTGGGGGGCATGGCCCAGCAGAATGAAGATCATGTGTGTGTGTGTATCTCCTGCTTGGCAAGCCTTGGGGACATGGCCCAGCACAGTGGAGATCATGCAGGCCTGTGCAGGCCTGAGAGTGTGGCCTGGCAGAGATTGTGAATGTCTGTGGATCCCCAGCTTTACAGGCCTCAAGGACTCATCTGGCAGAAATTGTAGGGTTCTGAGGGGTGGGAGTTTGGGGTAGCACAGCCCTGGCAGGGCTAAGGAGCAGGGCCAGAGGATCGGAGACCCCACGGCTTACAGAGCAATGGCTCGCGGGTCTATGGGGTGGGCTTGCTATGCAGCACCACCAATTCTTTTAGTACATCATGGCGTGGAGAAGCCTTCCATGAGCTGGGGGGTTCAGAGTGCTGATGCTTCAGCTGTCCCTGGTGCTTTACCTCAGTCAAGTGTGTCTCCAGCCTCTCAGCAAAGTCTCTGGATCACGGAGCTCAGGAGGTCTATGGCTGTGTCCCAGTTGGCATCTTGAATCCTCTCTGATTCTTGTATAGAGAGTACATCAACCATATTCACCTTCTTAACTTCCTTCCCCTTTCACATATGACCTCCTTTAGCATGACCTGTTTTCCACAGTATTGCTTATAAATGTATTAGGTCTATATTCCACATGTGAGCGGATATGTGTCTTGTGACCTTCTGGACCTGGCTAACTTCACTTAAGATGATGGTCTTCAGTTCCATCCATTTACCTGCAGACTACAAAATTTCATTCTTCTTTGAGGCTGAATAAGATTCTATTGTATATAAATACTGCATTTTCTCTATCCATTCATTGGTAGTAGTAGCTTAGCTATTGTGAATAATGCTGCAATAAACATGGTGTGCAGGTCCCTTTGTGGTGACCTCACTAAAACTCCTTTGGTTTTATCCCTAGGAGTGGAATTGATGGATTATATAGCAGTACTGTTTTTAGTTTTTTGATCCCCCATACTGTTTTCCATAGTGGTTGTACTCATTTACATTACAACCAGCAGTATATGAGGGTTCCTTTTTCCCCACATCCTTGCCTGCATTTGTTCTTGTTTGTGTTCTTGATGATAGCCATTTGAACAGGAGAGAGATGGAATCATCATAACATGGTTTTGATTTGCATTTCCTTCATGGCCAGGGATGGTAAGCCTTTCTTAATAGCCATTTGGACTTCTTCCTGTAAAAAGCTCTGTTTAGTTTATTTGCCCATTTCTTCATTGGGTCATTGATTTTTAGGGAGTTTAGCTTTTTGAGTTCCCTGTAAATTCTGGTTATCAAACCCTTGTCAATTGTATGACTGGCAAAGATTTTCTCCCGTTGTGTGGGCAGCCTTTTCAATTTAGAGACCATTTCTGTTGTTGTGCAGAAGTTTTTTAATTTCACGTTGTCCCATTTGTCAGTCTTAGTTGCTGAGCCTTTTGAGTTTTGTTGAGGAAATCATTGCCTATGCCTATCAATTACAATGTATTCCTTGCTCTTTCTTGCACTAGCTTTGTAGTTTCAGATTTTATAAGGTCCTTGATTCACTTTGAGTTGATACTTGTACAGGTTTACAGAAATGGATCTAGTTTCAGTTTTCTGCAGGCAAGATACCCAGTTTCCCAACAACATTTGTTGAAGATGCTATATTTTCCCCATTGTATGTTTTTGACACCTTTATCAAACTCAGATAGGTGCAGCTGCATGTATTCATATCTGTGTCTTCTGTTCTTTTTCACTGATGTTCATATCTGTTTTTGTGCCAATACCTCTCTATTTTTATTACTATGACTCTGTAGTATAGTTTGAAGTTCGGTATTGTGATACCTCCAGTGTTGCTCTTTTTGCTCAGTATTGCTTTGTCTATTCATGTTCTTTTGTGTTTCCAAGTGAAATTTAAGGTGAATTTTTCAATCTCTGTGATGAATGTCATTGGAATTTTGATGGGAATCGCATTGAATATGTAGATTGCTTTTGATACTAAAGCCATTTTCATTATGTTGATTCCACCAATCCGTGAACATGGGAGATCCTTCTACCTTCTATAGTCTTCAATTTCTTTCTTCAATGGTTTATAGTTTTCCTTATAGAGGTTGTTATCACCCCTTTTTTCAATTCTAATTTTGTTAATTTGGGTCTTTTCCCTCTTCATTTTAATCAGATTTTCCAGGGATTTGATGATCTTGTTTATCTTTTCAAAGAACAGCTTTTTGTTTCGTTCATTCTTTGTGTGGGTTTTTGGTCTCTATTTTGTTGATGTCGACCCTTATTTTTATTTCTCTCCTTCTACTAGTTTTGGGTTTAGCTTTTTCTTGTTTTTCTAGAAATCGGAGAGGCACCAGTATGTTATTTTTTTGAGATCATTCTGTGTTTCTTATATATGTATATGTAATATATGGCTACAAACCTTCTCCTTAGGACTGCCTTTGCTGTGTCACATAGGTTCTGACAGGTTGTGCTTTCACGCTCATTGAGTTCCAGAAAATTTTGATTTCCTCCCATATTTTTTTGATGACCCACTGAATATGGAGAAACATGTTGTTCAGTCTCCAGGTATTTGAGCATTTTCTGCTGTTTCTTTTGTTGTTGAATTCTGATTTTATTGTGTTGTGGTCAGACACTATGCAGGGGGTTATCTCAATTTTCTTACATTTGTTAAGACTATCTTTGTGAATGAAACACTGTCTATTTTGAAAAAGGTTCCATGGTATTCTGAGAAGAGTATACATCATCCTGTTGTAGGATGGAATATTCTGTAGACATCTGTCAGGTCCATTAGATCTATGGTTCCTTTCAATTCTAGAATTTCTTTGTTACTTTTTTATATGGATAACATATCTATTGGTGGTATAGCAGTCTTGAAGTCTCCCATCACCATTATGTTGGGGACTACCTGTGTTTTTAAGTGCAGTAATGTATGATTGATGAAGTTGGGTGCCCCAACATAGGACACATATAAATTAACAATTGTTTCTTGATGTATTGCTCCTTTTATTAATATGAAGTGACCTTCTTTATCTTTTCTGACTTATTTAGGTTTGAAGGCTACCTTATCTGATATAAGTGTTGCTACTCCTGCCTGTTTTCAGATTGGGCTTATAGTTTAGCAAATCCTTTTCCATCATTTCACCCTAAAGCATTGTTTTTTCTGTCTTCAAGATCGTTGGGTCTTCCTTTTTAATCCAGTTTGCGAGTCAGTGTCTTTTGATGAGGGAGTTGAGTCCATTAATATTCAGTGTTAATATTGAGATGTATGTGGTGATTCCTGCCATTTAGTTATTTTTGTTGTGTGTAAGGGTGTGTGTTTGTGCAATTAATTCTATGCTACTCTGATTACTTGTCTGCTCTTCTCTTGAGGTTTAATAGTTCCCATCCTTTTATGGCTATGTTTGTTTTCATCTGTGTGTAGTATTCCTTTCAAAGTCTTCTGTAGTGGTGATTCAGTAGTTATGCATTGTTTTACTTTCTTTTTATCTTGGAAGATTTTTGTTCCTCTTTCAATTTTGAGTGATAGTTTTGCTGCGTAGAGTATCCAAGGACTGAAATTGTTTTCTTTCAATGCTCAAAATCCTTCACTCCATGCCCTTCTTGCTTTTAAGGTTTCTATTGAGAAATTTGCTGGGTTTTTTTATTGATTTACTTTTATGTGTTATTTGATTTTTCTCTCTCAAAGCTTTGAATATTCTTTCCTTGTTCTCCATGCTAAATTTTTGAGCTATAATATGCCATGGGGAGGTTCTGTTTTGGTCATGTCTGTTTGGTTTCCAGGAGGCTTCCTGTACCTGAATGGGCAAATCTTTCTTGTGATTTGTGAGATTTTCTGCATTTGTTTTGTTGAATATATAGTGCATACCCTTGGCTTGCACCTCTTTTCCTTCTTCAATGTTCATGATTCACAGGTTTGGTCCTTTGATGGAGTCACAGAGTTCTTACATATTCCTTTTGCAGCTCTTGAGACTTTTGTCTAAGAACTCTTCTGTTTTTTATTTAATATCTATTTTGTCTTTGAGCTCTCAAATTCTGTCTTCCACTTATTCCAGTCTGCTGGAATGGCTTTCAACTGTATTTTTTATTTGATTTAAGGGCCTTTTTATTTCTGGGATTTCTGTTTGATTCTTTTTCTTGAGATTTTCTATATCTTTGTTAAACTCCTCTTTCATATCTTGTGCTCACTTCTTTATTTCACTTATTTCTTTTTTTATAATCTCTTAGATTCATTTTGGAGCTTACTCAAATCTTCTCTGAGTTCATTTAGTTGTTTCTGTGTCTTCTCAAGTTTTTTTTTTTTTATCTGTGTTCTCTTGATATTCATTGAGTTGTTTTTGGATGCTCCTCTTTAAGCTCACTGAACATTATTATCATCATTCTTCTGAGGCTAGCAATGGGGGATTCATCCCCTTCATTTTCTACCTAATCCTCTATCATGTTATTTTTTAGACTTTTATGGAATCCTATTCCCCTGCCTTCTCTTTCTCCCCATGTTTCTATTTTGTGCTTCTCTCATGTGTTGTTGATTAGTTAGTTGGAGGATTTAATCATCTGTTGTCTGTCCTTTAACTTAATTCTGTGCTGTGACTAGCTAAGTTTTTAGCTAGGTTATTGTAATGTTTCTGTTCCCTGACCTGGAGGTATAACTTAGCATTAACAAACTCACAAATTCAATGTCAAACCAGTTATTTACGTAATATATAAGTAACCCCTTGGCAATAATATCCATCAACAGTGATACTGGGGAGGTAACAGTTGCTTGGATAGAGATAGATACTTAGGTAATTAAAAAGATGGTTCTAGAAGAGGGGGCAGGAAGGTAGAATGGGGTGAGGGGGAGAAGAGGTGTGAGGTTTGGAGGCTGTAGGGTAATAAGGGCCTAATGTGCATAAAAGCATATTTCAGTCACTAGGAGGGTTGGTATCATCAGGGATTGCAGATTGATAGGAAAGATGGGGTAACATGTAAAATTGGTGTACTGGAATTTTCACCGTGAGGTGAGTGTGGAGGAGGTGGGGCAGTGGGGGGAAGAAAGGAGAAGAGAGGAAGAGGGGAAAGAAGAAAAGAAAAGAAAAATATAAGAAGGAAAGTGGAGCAAGGTAGGTCAAGCAAATTGATATTTGGACAGAGTGGAAGAGGGAGATAGGTAACAATAAGTTGAAAGAGAAAAACAAAAAAAATGAAAAAGCATAAAAATATTAAATAAAGAAATAAACAGTTCGTTAAGTGTTCCAGCCTCTTTCCTCTGATTTCAGGTCCAGGTGCTGACACTTTGGGCAGAGCTCTCCCTGCCCATTGCTAAGGCTGATGTACAGGCTGTGTGGCAATGATGCTGCCTCTGTCCTATGGGTTGTTTTGGAGGGAACTGGCTCAGGGTGTTTGAGCCCAGGCTTTTCTTGTTGAGATGGGCCATCTGGTGCAGGCAGGTTGTCCAAAGTGGCCCCCTGAGGAACTTGTATTTGAGCAGTCACCAGCCCCTACTGCTATTGGGCAGGCCTGGGAGCTAGGATTTAGCTTTTTGGTCCATAGCTTTTCTCTTAGAGGTTTTCAGATTCAGCTTACTACCAGTTTCTCCAAGGTGGAGGAATGTTTTATTTTCACCAGACAGCAGCTGTGCACTCTGCCCCCACTCAAGCTAGGTCAGCTTAGCATTCCATCCCACCCCACCCAGGCAGAAAGAAGTACTTGCTCCATTTATCTGACCACCAGTTTTGTGTGTGGGAGGGTGCAATTTGCCCACCAGCTGCCCTGGACTGTGTTGTTCTCTCCAGACCAGTTGATGTGTCATACTCACCTAGTGGTGCTGCAGTTTTACTCAGCTCTGGGACAGCAGGGGTAGGCAGTGCAGGTAGGTTCAGTGTCCAGGAATTATGGTAGATCCAGGATGTGCCAGGTGCTTGTAGGACTCATTCTGCAGTTCTCTGATTGTGGTTTGCTTTTCCAAGTTCCAAGACAGGCGAAAATAAGCCACAAAAGAAAAAGAAAAATAGGAAAAAAGGAAAGGAAAAAAGGTAGAAACAGCTTCCCAGTGGGTGGACCAGCACTGCTGGTCCCAGCTCCAGGGCTTCCCTGGCTATTATATGCATAAAAAGTTAATTTAATGGTCTGTGGTTGAACATTATATGCACCCTGTGTATTGGCAGTATCTTAGTTGGCTGGAAAAAAAAGTTGGTTACCCACTCCTTGCTGCCAAAAATCTGAAGTATTTTTCTGAAATCATGGAGCTCAGAGTCTCAGGGTCCCTCAGCTGTTCACCATCTTTGTCACTTTGAGGAATAATTTTTAATTCTAAATTTATTCAAGAAAGTAATACAGAAAGTATTCAAATTTTGGCTAAGATTTCTTTATATGGTTTAAACTCATGTTAATATTTTCATTTTATAATATAAAAGACAAGTTCTGCAATCTTGGAAGTCTTAAAAAATAAAAATACATAGGTAGGCCATTGCCATGTTTTTAATTACAAGTTTTATTCTGATTAAACAATTCATGTTCACTATAGGAAAAATGACACAGAACAGCAACAACAACAAAATATGTAATATTTAACATCATGTTGTAAGTACACTTTGCATCTTGTTTTTTCAAGGGTAAACATCATGTCGCAGGGAAAGTGCTTTAGAAACATTAAATGCACACTCACCATGTGTTGAACTCTGTTTGAAACACTCAAGACATATTAATGCAAAGACCAAAGATTTCTGTCTATGTAGACCTCAGATTTTGTCATATTATAGAATTAAACCTTATACTATGAAAAACCAATGGAAAAAAAAAACAGCATTTGTAGCATTTACTCTCTATGAGCCTAATTTGTAAATGTGTTTTCACAATAGAAACAGTATAATAAATGCACAATCTATGACTGACATAATGTATTTAGTCAACTAGGTTTTATTTCTGTTCGGATTTTATTTTATAAAACTTCTTATGTAATAACCATTTGCTCCAATATGTTTGTCTTCTTTCTTTGGGTTAAGAAAAAGTACAGAATTGGAGTGTACAGGTAGTATTAGGACTTTGGCTAGGCTTCCTCAGTCCTCTCTATAGATGACTCATCAGCTTCTCTTGTACCTATTTCACTTGCTCATAAACATTTCTTCATCTTCTGCTAATAATGACAGTTACTAGCTGTTTTTAAGTTTTATTAATTTAAATATAAATGCAGTACAGAATTTTTAGTGTCATATTTGCAAATACTAGTCATAATAACTTCAAAAGCTATATAATGCTATTGAGTACTTTGAAAAAGCACTGGAACACTAAGTGTTCAGTGTTGTCATAGACTGCTGATTAAGTTCTTTAAAAAATTCTATTTTTCATTGGCTTATGGAGGAATCAGAAAACACAGATGACCTGCCTTAATTGCTGCAAATCAACATTATTTGCCCTATAGTTAAAAGTGATACATAGGAAAAAAAGAAAAACTGTCCCCTGATTTAAATTAATAAAAGGCTTTTAAAAAGGAAAGACTTTCAGGAAATAAATAAACTTATCCTCCTTTTTTATAATGCTCACATACAGTAAATGTGTATATAACATATAAGTACATATATAAAACAACTATGAAAATATATATGATCTATATATGATAAGTAGTTTAAAAGTTTTAACGTCTTGTCTTAGATTCTCTAAAAACAGAATCTGAGTACATTCTCCAATTATGAAAAGGACGAGATCATCATGGTTACCAGCAGACTGGTTGACTTCTGACTAGATGCAGGTATTTCAGATGCTACTGATATACAGGAATTTTGTGTTAAACTCTAAAGTCAGAAGTATAGTGGAGAAGCTAAGTGTTGCCAGGGTTAGGTGGAAAAACATTCTTGCTAAATTTCACATATACAAAAAATACCTCTAGAATATAAGCATATCAAAAAAACTGCATCCTGTGCTTCACTCGAATGGTATCCACCAATTTTTTCCTTCCAGTAGCAGTAAATTTGTTTGCCTATGGACAAATGGTAAAAAGAAAAACACAGAGAATGAAAGGACCAATGAATCTACTTTCACTAGTTTCATAGAATCAGAAATAAAAGGAAATTCATCTTCTAGCACACCTGTTGTTGACACATAATAGGCACTTGATAAATATTGACTTGAAATTGTCTTAGGCATCTTAAGGAACTTTTACAATATATACATTAGTGGTTTTTGTTGTTATTGTTAATATTTTTTGTTTCTCCAGTGTGTGTTTTATTCCACTGATGCTTAACAAAATCACTATTATTATTTTTCTATGAAGTGCATCTTTCAAATGTTTTATCATTTTCTGAGATTTGTGAAACTGCAAGGGTAGAATGCAGCTTATTGAGTAAAATCTGTTGATCACAATATCGGAAGAAGTTCTGTTTAAATACTTTAGAACCATATAAGACTTAACAGGACTTGTAGCGCCATAATTTTAAGTTCTTACTACAAGTTTCAGAGCAAGTTGACCTTTATAATACATCTGTATATATATAACCCGTGATTGGATATTTCTCATTGAAAAGAGAGAATGCTCAGAGGAAGGTATCTTTAATCTTCTGCTGTCCAGAAGACCCATTGTGGGTCAATTTGGATATTTTTAACTTAGCAAGTTATTTTAATTCTGTAAGAATACAAAGTAAATTGACTAGGTTGCATGCCTAAAATTTCTTATTTCTTACTTCTAGTTTTGTCCCTTTCTCTAAGCTTGTTATTTAAAAAAGCTACCAAGACACATTACCTTAATCTTTTTGTTCTTCTGATGGCATAAAATAATAGCACTGAAAATTCTTCATCTTAATAAGATTTGATTATTAATCATTGCCATTGATAGCCAATCTCTTTGTCCTACTGCTTTTATTCTGTTTGTGTATGTCTTTACTTGTTCTCAAAAGCATTTTTATGAAAGCTGTGAGCTCTGAAAATCCAGCTTTAGATTAGTGTAATTCTGTTTAGTAAATACCAGCTCAATAATTCCCAAAGTGGGGTTCCTAGATTAGCACCATCACCATCATCTGGGAACCTATTAGAAATACAAATTTTTGGACCCCACTTCTCATGTAGTGAATTAGAAATATGTGGTAGTAGCCCTTGTGTCTGTTTATGACCAAGTATTTTCCAGCAATTTTTATATATTATGAAGTTTGAGAAGACTATAGTAATGCATACTTAGAAGGAAGTGAACTGGTGTTCATTGGTTAGCCCCTGGGATCAGTCACTGTAGTAGGTGCTTCTAACAAATTACTTCATAGAAATTCTAACAGCATGTAAGCATGTAAGACTGTATCACTAGCAGACTCCTCTCTTAACCAGGCCGATGTCCTTGAGCAAGTTATTTAACTGCTCTGATTCTTGGTTAATTGATTTATAAAACAGATATAATAGAAATACTACTCAGAATTGTTGGGTCAATTAAATGAACTAGTACATGAAAAATACTAGAATACTTATAATTTTTATCTGTGTTTACTATCATCATTACTGATGTTGTCAATTATAACTAGTTTATTATTATTCATTACAATTATTACTGTATCTTAATAAGTTAAATAACTGATCAGATACAATGCAACTATAATATTGGAAGCCTGCATTTGATACCAGATTTTGTTCTTCTAAGAGAATGCCTTTTCTATTTCTCCTTTACCATTATATACAACAATGAAGTTTGTGTCAGATCCTTTGTCTCTTATATACACAAATATTCCCTCCTCATAGCATTCAAGCCTTCTATGAAAGACTGGCATCTTTAGCTCATCATCATACAAAGATGTAGTACTTTATGTTTCCCAGTATCTGATATGGTACTTGGAAACATACTATATGTTCAATAAATACTTACTAACTGATAAGGAGGAACTGGTTGTGGCTAAATCTTCCAACATGGGTGAAATGCATTAAATCTCATAATGCTAATGAAATCAGACATTATAGAAATTAAAGATGTATCTCTTTTCTTTCCATTTTTGATAGCCATATTTAGAATAGCCTAGGTATGTACAAAGGGTTAAAAAATCTAGATGTTATCTAACTAAATTCCTTTTTCAATTTCCAGGCTATAGAATTGGTAGAGAAACCTGCAGATATTCATGAGGTTTCTTATTGAAAAAAATAGCATTTCAAAGATATTTTACCTTCTAGAATATGGAAAATAATGTCTTGAGACTAAATTATTGTTAATGTAATTTGTGTATGTTTCATATTGAGCAACTGACAACTGCAAGAAGTAAAATTAGTCAGTAAAGATATTTTCACTATTTAAAAAAATAAATGTTTGTTACACAAAACTCAACTTGCAAAATTATAACTTTATTATGCAATTATTACCACCTGATAATTCTCATTATGCTAATTATATTAGGATTTATTAACAAATATTCATTAATCTTACATGCTTTTAATACTATATTGTCTAGGTTATAAGGATTGGACAGTTTACTTTCAAGAAGTGAATAATATAATGTTACAAAATAACAAGAGGTTGAGTTGAAGAATGGCCCTATAATTGGAGGGAAAAATAAAAATGAGATATGAGAGACTGAATATATGAAGATACAAAGCCAGGCCAACATGACAATAAAACTGACCTACACAGTCTCTGCAGCAGGAAGCGTCTAAAACAAAAACACAACCTCTGCAGCAACTGCATCAGAATGGGCCAGATGTACAGGCCATTCTCATGACTACAAGCTTCCTTACATTTTTCTCCCACTTCCAAGCAAAGAAAGTTAGGCATCTTCTCCAAAACAATCTCACAAATCACTCTTCCCCTAGTGATTCAACCTCCAGCTTCCCCATGCTAAGCAGTTCCTCTCAGAACATCTCTGAGTCCTCCCCTAACTATTCACTGTAACCCTTCCCTATTTTCCTGCTTGCCTTTTAGTCCGTTCCCAACACACATGATGATGGCTGACTCCCTTGATATAGCCAACTCCCCCCACAAAAGATAGCATCTATTTATTTACATTTGGGTGTCATTTGTTTATTTCCAAAAGACAAAAATTTTGAGTTTTGAAAGTAGTTGCATGAAGGGATTGAGGGAAAAACAATTATCAGTAATAACCACCATTTTGGATTTCAGTGAATAATAAGAAGTGTCAGTAACAAAATGTAAGCATTCAGGAAATAGGTTTTTGGCAGGAAGAGTATACATTTTCTTTGGAACATTTTGAGTTCAAGATAGTTGGGGAATATGTACGTATAAGTACCTAACAAGAAGATTAGAAAGTAGCACTTGAACCAAACAAGTGAGGTCTTGATTTGTCTCCTTGACAAGATGATAATTAAAGCTAAATGCAAGAGTGTAAGTTCTAATAGAAACATGTAGAAAGAGGAGAGGTCATAAAATATATTCATGAATCACTCACATATTCTTGAGATGTGTCCTTGGCCATGGTGCCTGTTGCTTAGGACAAACATGCTGCAGAACTGTCTATATTTAAAGAGACTGGGAAAAGGAGAAAAACAAATCAAATGCAGTAAGAAATTATCATCAGCATATAAAATCAGAGACTAAATAATATCCATAACAAAAAACAAGAAAGCAGTGATGAAATCCCGGGATGACTGTCATGAGGAAGAAGTGTCTAATATTTACAGCATTCTGCAAATGTTCCAGGGTGCTGATGACTTTGAAGGGAGCATGGGATTTGACATCTTACCATCATTGGAGATATTCAGTAAAGAGTGTCACTAAGGTTTTAGGAAAAGAAAAATATTGCAAAGTATATGAAGTAAATGTGGAGTACTCAACGAGAGGTAGGACAGTCAAGGACAAACTTCTCCAGGTGAGGTGCATCTGGAAATTACAGGTTGAGAAGAAAGATTAGGTGAAGTATGAGAAATTGATTGTCAGAAAAAGCATTAAGTATTGTTCTAATTCAAAACTAGCAAGAGGAGATTGAAATAGGAGTACAAGGATGGAAGAGATGCTTTCTCAGAAATAAAGTGTTGGAGGAGGAATAGGTGAAGAAACGTGCATTTGTGAAGTAGCAAATAGGAAATTTGAAGTTGTTCACATGAATAACTTTCACTCACCTAAAATGTGTGAGAAATAATAAGGTCCAGAATGAGATCAGGTTGAAAATAATTCACTTGAGTGGATATTAAAAATATAATGGGTATATAATTGTGGAGAAATAAATGATGGTGAAGCATGAGCGACTCAATTGTATAGTAGCAGAGCAAAAAAAATAGTGGCAGCAAAAGTTTCAATGTAGCAGACTTCCTTTCAATAATTAAAAGTTAGAGAGGATTTTATGACCCATCATGTAAATGAGATTAAATAAATTTGAGTAGAGGGGGACATTAGGGGACATGTGACATTCACGATCTAGAACTACCTCATTTTAGAGATGAATAAACCATGACCTAGACATCTTTAAGTAGCTTTCCAAAGTTAAAGTAACCATATTTCTGGAGTGGAGCCTGAGATTCTACATTTCTAACAAGTCCAGGACTTGCAGTGCGAATCTAGTTTAACAAAACTCCCAGGTGATTTATATGTATATATATTTAAGCTTAAGAGTTGCCACTATAAATCTTACGTTTGCCTCTATGTTGACAAGTTGGCAAGCAAATATGGTGAACATAGCAAATAGAATTCAGAGTGCTTTCCAGGGCTTTGTTGAAGTAGCCAACCATAAAGAATAAACTAGAAGAGGACCACTAGCATCCAAATACTACAGTCTCCCTTTAGAAGGGAATAAGGTTTTAAAGTCATGATGGCAACTACATGACAGTCTCTAAGCTCTTCTCAGCTGGTGCATTTGTTGAAGTGAGATGAAAATGCATGTTGCCATAGTTACCAATTATTAATTTACATAAAGGTTAAACCAATTCTGTGAACTTTCACACATTCTTACAGGTTTTCTAATACGAGTATTTCTAGTAACTAAAGGATCATAGTATTATTGTAAGAGTTATAATGTAGTATTATAATTTCTTCTCAAGTATGTAGGCATCTACAAAAAGGCAACTTTTTTGATGAGCATTCTTATTTACTTAAGCTTAACCAATTCATGTGGCAGAATGTCAACTTAGAAAAATTATGACAGTGTTATAATTGGACCCATGAAAAGTTTGGAAGATCACTTTGTAAGGAAGTTACTGCTGTCAACCAAGTCAAAACATCATTTTCTCATAAAATGTTAATGTTTTAAATAATTTGGCAATGTATTTTACAGAATAGTAATGTTCACATGTTAAACTATGACATAAGGATATATAAAGTTTGGATTACTAATAAATTTATTATTTATTGTTTCATTTTGTAGATTTTTGAAATAAGTCTTTTCATTTCATTACTTTTTAATGAGAATAAAATTTTATTTGGAGGTTTTGACATTTTAGATTTTATGAGCATTTTTTTAAATATGCATTCGTTCAGTTGTAAGTATAACAAAGGCACCAGTATAAACAAACTAAAATACAAATTCCAGCCTGCAGTATTTATTGACAACTGTTTCTAAAGAATTCTAACTGCACCTTGTGTTCTGCAGTAGTTTTCAAGTAACTTTCAGTTATACAATGAAATCCTCACAAAAGTCCTGGGGGATTAGAGGTTATCTTGATGTTAGTTAATTTAAAAATATCCTCTTTCTTTGGTATATGTTAGACTATGGAAGACAGAGATTGTTATTTTCATCATTATTTTTATTTCTTATAATACATATCAACACGTTAATACATAGAAAGAAGTAAATAAATTCAGATAAATTTGATTCCCCCCAAAATATGCAACAAAATTAATTTTGTGAGGCAATAAGATTTACTCTAATAGTAACAGAAAAAAATTAAAGTGATAGAGTCATATAAATTGCTTTAAAAATAACAGCTTTATTGACATGTTGAAATTGCCAAGGAAAATAATCTACCTGTAGAAAGCTGGCTTAGCTTGCAGAGTGAGGACTATTATAAACGAACCTGATGGTGAAACAGATGAGGCCATTCATTCTTCCTGAAGTGTTAACAAACTGACTTACAGAGTATTTAAACCATCTTGTTCAAAGCCTTTTTGGTTTATTTTTGTAACAGGGGTGCAGTGTATTATAGAAAAAAATGAAAACTACAATCATGAGTAGTTTTATTAATACTGCTATGTCAATTTTGCAAAAAAGCATACATTATGTCTTTTGACAGGTTGAATTTTAAACTAGAGAAATAACACTGTAAATAATAATAGTCTCTTCTAATTTAATATGAAAAACATAACAATATTAGAACTACTTAATGTATTATAATATACACATTTCTGTACTTTGGATCCAGCTGTTTTATATGATTGACATGTTATTTAAAAGAGAACTATGGTGACCTTTTAGAGACTTGTACTGTAAATAAAGAGGAATAAACTGAAAAAAACTTACAATAAACTGAAAAAAAATTTAAAAACAACATGTAACATACATACCACAAAATTCATTTTTTGTACAATGTTTGAAATGTTAAATTCATTGTGCTTAATATTTTCACAGTTTTATAAGCAAGAATCAGCACCACTATCCAATTTTAATATTTCATTACCCAAAAAGAAAGGGGCAGGTAATGTAGCTCATTAGTAGGTGCTTGCACAGCAAGCACTGGACTCAATTCCCAGGAACACATAAAAAATAAAAGAGAAGAAAGAAAAGGAGAAGGAGGAAGGAGGAAGAAAGAAGGAGGAAGGAATAGCAGCTGGGTATCATGTGTAGAATACCTATACTACCTATACACAAGGTAGTACAGGTGGTACTACCACGCTCACCTCAAAATTTCTTAACCTTCAGTCTGGAATACCTAAAGGACAATCCATGTGACAGATTATTGACTTTGATTATAGAGTGTCTAGTAACACTTGGTAGTAGCAATCAAATATAGAGGTGAATGTGATATAAGTAACCAGAATATAAAATATAAGGGAGCAAACCATATTTGTTTTATTCATCACTTGAAATTTTTAACCTAATATAGTGGTAGCTGATCAATAATTACTTAATAAATATTTGTTGAATAAATGAATTTGTTATCAGATTGCCATTATGTACCATTTTAGAGTCATACAATAGGTTTATGTAGATTAATCACAGGTTATATTGATAGAGTACTCATCTACCTATCATGGCAGCTTTCCCAGGATTTAACACCTGCTGTGTAAGGAAGGATCTTACCAGAAAAGACACTGAGAAAGTTCGGATATCACTGAGCCAAACTGAAATCCAGCACCAAAGGGTAGTTTCCCTACTAAGGGTCTAATACAGTGATTAATTTTTTCAGGTTTCATTGTTTTATTTTCATACAAGTATATAAACTACGTGGACCATAGTCACCCTGGTTTACCCTTTCCATTCACCCACCCCAACACTAATACTTATCCCCCAACAAGACCTATTTTACATTTTTGTAGTTCATTTTGTAAGTGTATATTCATTGTATGAAAGAGTTTTGCCATGGTATTTCACCCATGAAAATACTGTATTGTAATCACATTAACTCCTTCTATTACTCTCCCTTACCCTCCCCACCCTACTCCCTATTATTCAAAAGTGTTCAATGCATTTCATTATGCCATCTTCCCACACAGATTCAATGTATTTTTATATTATTCATGCTCTATGATTCTCTTTTCCTCTGTCTCCTCTCCCTAGCCCACTCAAACAGTCCCACTATTGCAAACATGTTCTATATGTGTAAATGATCATGTTTGTATTTGTGCATACATTAATCTTTTGGATCTGTCTTCACATACGAGAGAAAACAAAGTGTGGTGTCTCACTTAACATGATGATCTCCAGTTCCTTCCATTTACCTTCAGATGACATTCTTCTTTTGGCTAAATAATAATCCATTATGATATACACAACATTTCCTTAATCCATTCATCAGTTATAGGGCATCTGCACTGTTTCCATAGTGTGACTATTATGGACAGTGCTGCAATAGATATGGATGTACAAGTGTCTTTATTGTATCCTGCTTTAAATTTTTCAGGTATATGCCCAGGAGTTACATTGCTGGATTTTATAGTAGTTCTGCTTCTAGTTTTTTGAGGAATCTCCATACAGCTTTTCATTGTGACAATAACTTACATTTCCACCAATAGTGAATAAGAGGGTTTCTTTTTCTTGTATCTTCACCAACATTTACTGTTGTTTGTGTTCTTAATGACAGCCATTCAGACTTGAGTGAGGTGAAATCTTAATGTGGTTTTGATTTGCATTTTCTTTATGATCAGGGACATTGAGCATTTCTTTATGTATTTATTGGTCATTTGTATCTCATTTGAAAATAATCTTTTAAGTTCATTTGTCCATTTATTCAGTAGGTTGATGACTCTTTGGGAGTTTAGTTTTTTGAGCTCCCTGTAAATTCTGGTTATTAATCCCCTGTCAGATGCATAGCTGGACAGATTTTTTCCCATTCTGTAGGCTGTCTCGTCAGCCTAGTGACTGATACTTTGCTGAGAAGTTTTTTAGTTTGATGTAGTCTCATTTTCAATCATTTCTCTTAATTGCTCTTTCTATTTCTGTGGCTCTATAGTATAGTTTCAAGTCATGTATTTTGAAACTTTCAGCATTGTATTTTTTATCAGGATTGCTTTGGCTATTCGAGGTCTTTTGTGCTTCCTAATGAACTTTAGGAAGAATCTCATTAGAATTTTGATGGGAATTGCATTGAACACATTGGCTTCTTTTGGTAGTATAGCCATTTCACAATATTGATTCTGCTGATCCATCAACATGGGAGATCCTTCCATCTTCTGTAGTCTTCTTCAGTTTCTTTCTTCATTTATAGTCTTCATTGAGAGAGACCTTTTACTTCTTCATTAAATTTATTCCTATGCATCTTATTTTTTGAGGCTATTGTAAGTAGAATTGTTTTCTTGATTTCTTTCCCAGTCTATTCATCTTAGGTAGATAGAAAAACTGATTTTTGCTGAAAGTGTTTTTGATGTCCAAAAGATTTTTGGTGGAGTTTTTAGATCATATTATCTGCAAATAGGGATATTTTAACTTCTTCCTTTCCTATCTGAATCCCTTTTATTTCCTTCTGTCTTATTGCTATAGTTGGGAACTCCAAAACTATATGGAGTAAGAGTGGGGAGAGTGGACACCCTACTTCCTTCCTAACTTTAGCAGAAACAGTTTTAGTTTTTTCCCATTCAGCATGATGTTAGCGTAAGTTTGTCAATAGTTTTTATTTGCTGAGATACAGTCTATCTACTCTTAGTTTCTTTAGAGATTTTATACTGAAAGGATGTTCAGTTTTTTTCAAACTTTTTTCTGCATCTACTGAGATGATTATATGATTTTTTGTTCTTGCTTCTGTTTGTATGCTATATTACACTTATTGATTTGCATATGTTAAAACATCCTTGCATCCCTGGAATAAAATTTGCTTGATTATGGTGTATAATCTTTTTGATGTGTTTTTGAATTCTCTTTGCCAGTATTTTGACAATTTTTGCATCGATGTTTAAAGAGATTGGCCTGTAATGCTCTTTTTTGTTGTTGTATCTTTGTCTGTTTTTTAGTATAAGTGCTACACTGGTTTCATAGAATGAGTATGTTTGTGTTCTTTCCTTTGCTATTTCATGGGAAAGTTTAAGGAGTATTGTTATTAGTTCTTTGTGAAAAGTCTGCTTACCTGAAAGATTTTTTCAAAGGTTAAATGAACTCGCTCCATTATGCTGAACTGGCCTGTGCAATAACCCACCAGACTGAAAGTGGTTAGCTAACTTTGATTGGTTTCCTGACTGGACTTTCTGCAGTCAGTGGTAGTGAGGATGCTGGTGTTTACAATCTGCTCTTAGCCCTCCATGAAGCTATTTTGCATGTAGGTTGGCTCTTGAGAGTGGCTCTTGCAGGAAGCAATTTGGATTCAAACAGATCAAAAACATAAACAATAAACAACAACAAACTAAAATGATAATTTTTTTTTGGTTGTACTAGGGTTTGAATTCAGGGCCTCATGTTTGGTAAATATGCATTCTATCATTTGAACTACCACACCAATCCTTTCCTGTGTTGGGTACTTTTGAGAGAGTGTCTTGTGAACTGTTGGCCTGGATTGGCTTTGAGCCATGATCCTCCTGATCTCTGCTTCCCAAGTAGCTAGGATTACAGACGTGAGCACTGGTGCCCAGTTTCCAGTGATTATTTTTTATTGCATCATTTAGTTAAATGCATTAATTGCCATAGGAGCATTTACAATATATAAAGTGTCACAGAGACATTCTACTTTTTTTCAAATGCCTTGCTTGCTTTGATAATAAGAACTATATTTCTGAGATGATAAGCTTGATAGTCCAGAAAGAAGAGTTCAAAGCTTTTTTTAAAAGAAAATCTTTCAAATAGAAAACTATCTTGTTTTTTTTAAAAAAGTTTTTGATAAGCTATACCAAAATTGACATATTAAATAAAATTTACATATTTTATAAAATCTTATAATGAGAAATTTATTGAGAAAAATCTTCTGAAATTGACATAGCAGATAAATAATGCATAGTTTCACTTTAGCATTTAATGAGCTAGGCACTGTGGCCCTGTCACTACCTAAAGTCAATCATAAAACATTGGAGTTATAAGGCTGGAAGGTTTTTTAATGTATTTACTATGCTTTTACATTTATTTCAGAATTGAGGGGGTAGTCCTGTCTCTGCCTTATGAAGTTAAAAATGTTAAGTTTCTTCCTAAACAGATAAATAGAAACCTCTAATTTCTTTCATAATTTCTCTTCATTAAGAGAATTTCTATGCTGAGTAACTACAGAATAGGAGAGCTTATATTTGAAACTCAACCATCCTACTTTCTACTTATGTGCCTTGGATACATTTGTTAACATCTCTAACTTTTATTAACACAGTAAGTATCTTCATAATACTCAGTGGGATTGCTATTGGAACTAAGTGAAATGCACTAAATTACTTGACATAATTTCTGGCAAATAGCATGTATTCAATTAATGTTAATTGTTTTCATCATCTAGAAACTACCATCTAAGGTATAAATACACATATATCAAATGCAGATTACATGGATCCAACACATAAAAAGAATAATGAATGCATATGTTCAGTGGAATAATATCTTCAGGAAAATTTCACAATAGATAAATATCTCCTAATTTAGTATAATGACACTTTGTAGCTCAGTTTTGTTTACCTATAACATAGTAACATGGCTTTGAGAATTAAATGAAGTAATGCATCAATTAGGCCAGTGCTTAACAAGAATTATGTGTTTGATAGATATTATCAGCTAATATATTTTAATATTATAACCTGGTGTCTCACTTAACTGTCATTCAAAGTTAAGACTAAGCTAAATTTTTTATCTACAGCCTAGTAATAGTAAGGGATTTTAGAGTTTATTTCGACAACTCTTAGCTTCCAGTCTTTTGCCAGAAAAATGTGGAAAATCTCTAATGTTCGAGAATTGATAGAAGATACATAAGATAAAATGTAGTAATCTTGTCACAGTACTAATTGTCTTTTGCTGATTAAATGTTTCCTAAATCCACCAAAATGTCTTAAAAATTATTCAAATTTTTTTATTTAAAAGTATTTATGCTTAAAATTATTATTGAAATGATTTCCTAATTTTCAGATTTTTAACTTAATATTCAACTTCTTCCTCCTCATACAAAAATAAACCAAGAGGGTGTAAAGCACTCTAATTCCTTTTAATATCAGAGAAGCTACTGTCTGACATCTTAATTCCATGAATTTCTCCAAATACTGGGTCACATGTCCAGCAAATCAATTAATTAATGACATTGATTTATCTATAGAACTATTAACTGTAGCACACATTTTCAGGTTCCTGTATTAATTTGACAGTCATAAATACAAGTTTGAGGCATTACTTCTTTGATTTGACAGGCTTATAATATTAGAATTATAAAATTAACAATATTTTCTTTTAGAATTGGCTTACTTATTAGTTGTACCTCCAAGGATAACTTAAGTAAATGAAAGAAATATATTTGATTCAATTCATTATATAGACTATGTGAAATAAAATTTCTGAAATGCATCAAGAAGAAAAGTCTAAGCCAGTGCCAATGTCATTGGTAGTTTAATAATTGATTCTTCATCACAAATCTTTCTTCAAAAATAGCTACTTAAGCATGCCATATTAAAATTGACTACTTCCTCTTTAAAGATCTCCCAGTACTCTGTATCCTTGCCTGACTCAAACCCTGCAAATTACTGATAAAGATAAATTAAAATTGGAGTGAACTGTACTTATACATCAGATTTATTATATGCTTAAAATGAACTCTCTGGATTGGATTTAGCTTTGGCACTCTGACTAGTCAAATGTCTTCATATTATTTAAGGAATTTCTAAACTTAAATATGAGCAATGACTTTTAATCTTCATGCCCACTCTATCTAATCAATCTAATCAATGTAATAATGTCAGTAATAACAAGGATGCCCTTTAGATTTATTGTTAATAGTCAAATATTCACTTTCAAATATAGATAAATATTTGAGATGTAGCTTTAGGACCTAAATCTCCTTATGTGCTTTTTATATTGAAATTTTATTGTTCAGCTAAAAGTGCCAGTTTAATATTGCAAATATGCAATACAGGGTACCTGCAGGAACAATCCAGCATCTGATAGTGCTAAAAGAAATTAAAAAGAAACTGTTGCCTCTGCATTATAATATCAAAAACTTAAAGCTTGACTTTAAATTTTTAATAATAAAATGTAATAACAATTAATTTTTTAATATGTGTACCCAAGAAATTTATTTTACAATGACATTATTTAGCTTCAGCCAAACATTGATTCTAATACCCCAAATGTTCATCATTTCACCAAAATTTAACTTACCACACACTTAAAAAGGAAGGGAAGGCATTGTGATGATTGATTGATTTTTTGACTTCTAATCTTTAGATGCTTGGAAGGAGCTCCCTTTAATAAACATTAGTAAGAAGCAGCTCTGCCTCCTACAAAGACAAAGAAAGCAGAAACTGAACTAGAGCACACAAGGTTAAGCTGTGTATTCTGGCTATTTGTTAAAAGGAAGAGGAAGCGGAAACAGCTATGGAAGACTCATCAACAATGCCTATCCATTTGGTAATGGGGAGAGTTGAAGCAGTAGCCAGAATCTAAAGTGAAACACATCAGACTGAGAATTAGAGTTTGGGGTGAGGCCAATGCTCTGCTCAAAATTATCTCTGTGATTTTGAGCAAAAATGTCTGAGCAATGGTTATTGAAGATTTCATTCTATACCCGCATTTCATTTTGTAGCATCAGAACAATTAATTTTAATGTGCATATTTTCATCTCCAAAATAGATCTTATTCTATTCCTCAAGTTCCTTTTGTTGTCAAATTCAGTTTCACAAGGATAATCTCTCCTCAGAGTCAAATATTATACTTTTGTCATGTAATTGACAATCGTGGTGAGAACTAGTGGAAACAATTTAACACATAGATAGCTGAGCAAAATATATACTCCAAAATAACACCAACCATTAAGTAATTGACATGATAGAGCCATCCTATCTGCTTCTCTTTGGTTAACATTTATTACAATCAACTATGTGTCATACAGTAGAACTCCTGCTATTATACCAGTCATTCATGAAGTTTCTGGAGGATTTGAAAGTTGTGCTAATTTCTTCATGTATAGCTGAAATTAAATCTTCATTTCATTTCTTTTGTTTATATAGAACAGTATCTACTTAGAAGTAAACAAACTCAAGAGCTTAATAATGTTTGTTGAAGAGTTAGCACCACTTAATCAAAAAAGTGATTTTTTAAAATTTTGTTTGATTTTCTAATTAGTATTTGTTAACAATAGAATGGGGGTTCATTATGATAATTCCATACAAAATTACTGCAAAGTATAATTCAGCTACTATATGAAGTCACACATGATAGCAATCAAGTCACTTGATTGCTATCATACAATATTTTTATTAAATCAAACCTTAAACAATTTAAGATGCATAGTGAACTAAGCAATACTATGCTGTCTTTGAAATTATGATATAGAATGTTTAGAGTCATGCAGTGTTCTGTATTATTTAATGATAAAAACAGTGAAACAAATCTAAAAATAAGCTATGTGCAGTGATTCATGTATGTAATCCCAGCTACTCAGGAGGTGGATAAAAGACCAGGAGGACAGAGGTTCAAACCAGTCCTGAGGAAAATGATAGTGAGACTTCATTTCAATCAATTAGCAGGGTGTGGTGGTGTGTGCCTGTGATCCCAGCTATGCAGGAGGCCATATTTAGGATTATGGTCTGAGGAAAGCCCCAAGCAAAAACATAAGACCCAATTTGAAAAATAATCAAAGCAAAGAAAAGGCTGGAGTGTGACTTACATGATAGAGGCCCTGAGTTCACACCCCAACACCACTAAAAATAATAAATAAATAAATATAGTATGATAATCACATGTGTGTACACGTTTCATTGTGTGTATATATGTTTATGCTTGATGCTGTTAAATGAATGCAACAGAAAAGGCTCTCTAGAATAGTATATGCAAAATACATTATATACAAGAGTACGTACATCCATCACCTACAGTCCCATAAGAAACAAATAAACATTATTTTCTGATTGTTATCACTGCACTAAGGAGTCCAAATTAAAGTAATTAACCTTAAATCACAATAATTTGATATGAACTAAGTAACTAGTAATGTTATTTCTGACAATATTGTAGTTAGTAAAAACTGGTAAGTTAAACATACATTAATTTCTGATACAATAAAATCTCTCATAATATTGAATCTAATATTTCATGGTATTTTAATTAAAATTCAATGACAGTATTAACAGAAAATGCTTTTGGTTGTGTTTCTCTAGGTCTCAGGGTGGAGAACTTTCTCTTTGAATTCCAAACCTGTGAGTTTCTGGTAAGATTACACTCAGTACATATATATATATATATCGATTAGATAGATAGATAGATGGATAGATTTACTTTCTTTTATTATCCATTTGATAATGTCTAGTTTTTTAAAGTAAGAGAATTTTGGATAATTATTTAATATTTTTACCATAAACGTTGAAGAATATATGTGATGTTTATGTTCTTGGGTAGGTTATAGTAATAGAGTAATTTAATATAGACACTGATAGAGTTCTAAGTGCATTTGAAGGCATCACACAGAAAGGCAAAGACTAGGACCACTGAAAAAAGTTCTTTGGACATGAGTGACAATTTTATATATTAAGTTTTTCATAGTGAGGTCTATTTGATGCCAATGAATACAGGCAATGAGTTATTTAAAGTAAAACTTATTTTATCACCTGTCAAGGTTTATCAAATTGGGTTTCTCTATGAAGACTTGATGTTTGAGCTTTACAGAGTTCAAAGTAAAGTATATAACTCTGGAAGTAAAATAAGAAATAGTAACTGGTGACTTATCAGGCAATATTTTAGGCATTTGTTGTTAATTTCAGTAGTTGAATTTATTCAGTAACATGTTCAAAATATGAAACTGAATCACATAATTACATAATAATTACATAAACATGTTTGTGCAACAACAGTGATAAAGCTAATTTTAAGGAAGAAAACTTTCAGAACTTATCTTTTTTAAAAGAGTAAACATAGTAAAGGTTTAGTTTATAATCAATATATAAAATCCCAGTAGTATGAACATTATATCAGACATTTTGTATTTGGGGAAAAATTAGACCATTGATCACAGAGGCAATTGACTGAAGCTATTTATTTGTGCATGTTGCAGTATTGCAATGTATTTCAAAGGTATTTTTAAATGATTTTAAATGGCACCAACATGAAGAATTCAAATGTGTACTTTCTATGATTTGTAGAAATGGTCACATAGGATTATTAAAAATGAGTATTGGATGGAGGAAGAGGATGTTCCTTAGCCCTACCAAGACTTTTTTTTTTTGCTTATAATGGTAGAAATTTTTGTGAATTATTTGGATGTGCACGGAGTAATAATTTTATCCCCAAGTAGTACATTTTTAAGTTGTAAATTACATTTCACAAATATATGTAAATGAACTTTCACAAATTATTTCAATTTTTAACATTTAATAATATTGTAAACTCTAGTGCTTTAAATTTGCTTATATAAATATAATATACATATAGAAAACTACTATCTTAAGTGGATAGTCTCAATGTATGGCCACAAATGAATATGTTCATAACCAGAACTCACAGAAATTAAAAAGATAAAGTAGAACATTAGCACATCTTGATATCATTGTCATGTGCCTTACTGGTCACTATTCCTACAGTGCATAAGCAATATCTTGACTTGTAGAAGCATAATTTCCCTTCTCGTTTACATTCTGAGAATGATGTCATACAGTAGGTTCTGCTCTCTTTTGCTCAACATTATGTTTATAAGATTGTTGTGTGCAATGATAAATTACTAATTTTCACTGCTGTGTAACACTCAACTCTATAGATACACCAAATAATTGGTCTTTTCAATTAATGATAGGCATTTGAGTAGGTTGCAGACTTTGGGTTTTATGAATAGAATGGATACCAAGAACATGTCATTTAGGAATATAAGTATGTATTTTGTTGAATCTATAAGCTGTTGATATGTTCTGCGTTAGTAGATTTTGACACTTAACCAAACTGGCTCTCTGGCTTTAAGAATAAGATGGGAGTTCAGGTGGTCAACAATGTCACTGATATTTGGAATATCTCACTCTTGTAATTTTAGACATTTTATAGATGCATAGAATTATTTTAATTTAAAAACCTTGAAGACAAACTGAAACAACTGTTTTCATGCCTTTTTAGCATTTGCATATCCTTTTTTTAACTGTACAAGAGTCAGATCTGTTTTGCCTTTTTCTACTAGATCCTGTCTTTGTATTGTATTATAGGAAATACACACACACACACACACACACACACACACACACAAATAAAACTTTAATGAAGTGCATACAATAATATTCTGTAGATAATCATTTAGGCTGAATATATCATGACTGGTATATATTTATGCAATTTATTAAATATTATATTTTAAAAGCACTAAATACACTTAAACAACAATTTTATATATGTTCCTAAAGATTAGGTAAATAGGAGGATTTTTTGATGATCCTATAGAATATTTTTGTGAAATTTTTTATATACTTAATAATGTATGATGGAAATTAATTATCATAATTCATTTAGCATTAAAGTCAAAAAATTTTGTTTCAAGTGCTGAATTTTTGTTGTTGGTGGTGGTGCTGAGGGCTGAATTCAGGGCCTCGTACTTGTTAAGCAGATGCTCTACCATTTGAGCCATCTCACCAGCCCAAAGCAACTAATTTTTATTTCAAAATTATGCCCACAAAATAATTGTAGTGTGTAAAACTTTCAGAGGATAATGCATAAATGTGTATTGTTAACAAACAGCACAAAATGCTTAACAGCTATGTGAAATATAAATTTCTTCATGTTTATGTTTCACATTAATTTTATAATATAATACAATGTAATATAATTTTATAATTAAAACATTAATGTACATACAGCAATTACTCTGTATATATACTTAGTTTTTTATGGAAACTAGAATAGAAGACCAAAGGAAATAATGGTATAAAAATTAATATAATATCTTTATTAAAGTTATGGCTTTATTATGTACATGTTTGTCATAAGATCATATTGACCTAATATGCATGGTTTTCAATTTTATGTGCTTTTCTTCTTGAAGTAATAATCTTGATTAAAATACATTCATTTTATCCATAATAATTAAAATTTTTAGAGATGTAGTGAAAAATAATGTGGTTATATGATTATTTGTAGACAGCAAGTGCAATTGTTTCATATGCACATAACACATTTAGAATGCTTCTTTTCCATCTCTGTGTCCTTAAACGCTAAGCCCTGTCATGATTGCATAATTCATAATTTGTAACTCAAAATAATGGAAGTGCAACAGAAAACAGGATAATGTATTATTTTTAATAATTTTATTTTAATCTTTGTAGTAGCAAAATATCTGAAAAGGATGTTTAGGGGTTTATAGATTAAAATTCTTGAGATTAAGGAATATGTATTTCATTTAATTCCATAGATATATTTGAAGACGAGCATTTATATTAGAGTTTTGTCTTTTTTTTCAGAGTTTCATGCTATTTTGGGCAGCCAAAGATGATGAAATATAGAATGTACTAATTAAAAGTCAATTTGGCGGTTGTCACTTTTACTAAATTGCCAGTCTCTGTAGCATAATGAAAGCAAAGAGAACAAAGGTGAAACACAGAAAGCTGTCTTGCAGATTGCCTCTAAGACTTTAAGTAGCATTAATGGATCTGATCCTCAACTAACCATTCTGAACAGCTAAATAATGAGTTTATCTGTGAAGTGCAGCATAGGTTACAAAAAATAAGCATTTCAGGATTTATTTCACATGTCCCTTGAAGGAAAGTGATAGCTAAAGAGAAAAGTGCAGCTAAGAGGCAGACCACATCTCTAGGTAACTGATAGCAGTTAAATATACTTTAGTTCATTTTCACAAGAGTTACGGAACATTGGAAGAAATCAATTTTGAGTCATATAGAAAACATCCTCCATAAAACAAAATAGTGGAGACTGATGAATTTAACACATTGGATGGCTAATATGCATAATCTGATACTAAGATAGAAAAAAAACCTGAGTTATACAGGAAAGTTTTACTCTGAAAATATAAGTACCACTTAAAAAACAAATAAACAAAAAGGAAAAATCCAATCAGGAAGATAATGTAACCAAAAATGAAATTTGCATCTGACAACATAATCATTGAAGACAAAAATATTCAGAGTCTGTTCCTATTTAATAGCACATATTAAATTAAACTATTACATAATAGTAGTAATAATCTTAATTACTATTATTATTGTTGTTGTGTTTGTGGTACTGCAGATTTAACCCAAGTCCTTGCTCATGCTAGGTAAATACTCTACCACTTGAGGTACACCCCAGTACTTTTGTTTATATTTTGAGACAGCATCTTGCTAACTTTTTACCTGGGCTGGTCATGAACTCCCTCTCTCCAGCTCCACTTCCAGAGTAGCTAGGATTACAGTTATATAAAATCACACACAGACACTAGGTCTTCTTTTCTTAAGAAACCTGCTCATATTTTGTGTAAAATGTACAACATATAAATTCATATGATATTCTCTTGTTAATCTGCCTTTTTTATAAGACCAGCCAAGAAATTCAGAAAGGTAGGGGGTAGATTTTTTTGTAAATGCCATAGGAAGCCACTGGGTGCTTTTAAGCAAAAATGTGTAACAATGTTATCTTACTTACGTTTTAAGATGTGTTCTATGGAGAATGAATTAGTGGGAAGTAAAACTACAAGTGGAAAGATCTTTGGGAGATGGGAATTTCAAATTTCCAAGACAGATATACTGTCCTGATTCAGAAGGAAATCCCTGAGATGGATTTGCAATCTATATTGGAGACAGACACTAAATGACTTAATAATTATTTTGATGTGGGGAGTGATAGAAAAAGAGACAGCAAGTCTGACCTTCTAGTCCTGGAATACACTTGATTGTATTCCGGGACCGTTCATAGCTGCATGGACAAGATGGAGTTGTAAAGCAGGCTCCAGTAGGAAAATCAATAAATCTATTTGGGATTTAAAATGTACTGTCTTTTACCTTTTTGTAGTCTTGGTGTGACTTGCAATTCTTATTTCAGATGGACACCAAATTACATAGATTCAGTAGTGGGCATTCATAGGATTCTTTTAAGTAAATGACCTGGCAGACCTCTCTGTGGTAGCTGGTTGTCCTGCTCTTCTCTTTATAGAAGTATAGGTTAATTTAAGGCACAAATTATTGGGAACTCAGCAGTCAAAGGAAAAGAGCAACATTGCATAAATAATTAATACAATAGATGTCAACAATCTTAGAAATTTAAAAATGAGTCTTTGGGTGTGGATGTAGCTCAAATGGTAGAGCATATGCCTTGCAAGAAGGAGGTTCTCAGTTCAAACTCCACAACCACCAAGAAAAAAAAATCTGTAGTGAAGTTTGGGCAGTATCTGGAATCAAGAAGGCAGCAAAAGCTAGGTCCTTGTTACTGAAAAAATTGTAACAATAGGAAATGTTCATTTCAATAACCAAAGACTCTCAAACTAGCATGACCTCCTACTAATGAATTAAGCAAAAGGAGAAATATAGTAGCAGAAAATCACTGACTTGAAAGAACTCTCTATAACTTCTGCCATCATCATTATTGTTCTGGAAAATCACATCTCTCAACCTGAGGGGATCTGATAGAGGGTAAACAAAAACAGCATTCCCCACGTTTTATTAACTTTCTAAGAGGTTTCTATACAGTAGCATCCACTTTCTGTGACAAATTCAAAATCATGAGAAATGCAAATTTCCCTGCCATTGCTTCTTGTCTGTGAAGGTGGGACAGGTGACTGCTTGCAACTGGGTTTGCAGTAAACAGCTCAGGCTGTTTTCTTTTACTTACTTAATAAAACAGATGTGTCATCATTTACATCCATCAGCAATATCATATTTTACCTGTATTCTGATACAATTTACCTGAAAAAACTGACTTTTGAAATTTTTCCCATGCAATTCATACCATCCCTTTCCTAAGTAAAATAAAATCTATCATGGTTACATAATAGAGTAAGCTGAATATTACCTATTTTTTGGTGAGACTGGGATTTGAATTTAGGACTTCATGTTTGCAAAGCAGGTGCTTTACCTCTTGAGCCACACCGAGTTCATTTTGTTCTTGTTTATTTTGGAGATGAGTTCTCATGAAGTACATATCCAGGCTGGCCTTGAACTGTGATCCTCCTAATCTCAGCTTCCCAAGTAGCTACGATTACATGTGTGAGCCCACCAGCATTCAGCTGAATATTACCTTTTAATGGAAGAAACAATAATAGAAACATCACCCCTGGCAGATCTGAATTTTTGCCCAGCATATTCCTGACTATAATCTCCAGATCAAAATGTGTTATGTAGCAATAATAAATTGATACTGGGAAACTTGGCTCTTAGTTACACGGTTTCTCCTTCAAGAAGCTCCTCTTTACCCATGAAGCTATATGTCAGTTACAGAAGAATTATGATGCAATAAAAGCAAGAAAAACTATCTCTGAGTTCTTATCTATCAATTATGTAGAATGAATGTTCAATCTCACATTCAAATAAATAAGCGAAGTATGCCATTTAATATATGTTACAAGTTATGATCATGTATTCTGAGTTTGATATAAAATTATTGTAAAAATGTAAAGATATATATATATATATATATATATATATATATATATATATATATATATCTTTGATGCAAAACACTCCAGAAATATTCATTTATTTCAACTACCTTCTTCCTATCTGATGGGTTACAAGGGGGAGAGATTGTCATTATGAATGCCCCAGTATCTTGAACTGAATTTAAGAATAAAAGAAATTGCATTTATTTTGTACTTGAAGAGGTAAGTATATTTTAGAATTAAATTGAGATGTCTCTTATCTGTTGAAAGTAAGCTCATGCATATCTTAGCCTGTAAGTTATATAATGTCAGTAATAACTTGTCATAGAAATTCTGTTGGATCTCCAGTGCTTTTGCTACCTGTGTCCAAGGACACAATTTATTATTTTTAAATGAACTGGAACAATATGATTGGTGGAAAGGCTAACAAAGTTTAAGAAAATTTGTCATTATTCCTGAAAAATAGCAACTTTGAATAGATTTAAGAATTATTGCTCTGTAGACAGTTCTATTATGGTGAATATTTGTATAAGTTAAGGAAGGTGTGTGTGTGTGTGTGTGTGTGTGTGTGTGTGTTTATGAAAGAGAAAAAGAGAGAAATTATAAATACTCTAAATTTTTAAATAGCCCAATTGAGATCCATCACCCAAGTACCCTCATTTCACCTAAAAAGCACCTGGGAGTAGTATTTATGAAACACTGGACAAATCATAAACTCTATGAATGTCTATACTTTGGGAACCATGCTAGTTCACATTTTTAATTGTAGATTTTTTTAAATGAGCTTTTTATTGTTGTGCTGAATAGGGATACATTGTAGCATTTACAGAACTTCTTACATCATACTTAAATTCACCCCCTCCAACATTCTCCTTCATCTCCCTTCCCCACACTCCTGGAATACTTTCAACAGAGAGAATTTTTCTATTTACATACTTGTATATACAGTATTTGCACCATATTCACCCTTCTTCACCATTTCCCCACATCCTCGCCCCTCCCTCTGGTACAAACACCCTGCCCCTAGGCAGGACCTGTTCTGCCCTCCTGTTCTCTGATTTTGTATAAGAAAAAAGAAGACAATAAAATGCCATTTTTGCTTGTTTAAGATAGCTACATAAGGCATTTCCTTGTGGCACTTCTGTGTATATACATATATTCTGTGTATTATAGCCTGATTTGGTTTATCTCCTCCATTTTTCTTCTTTCTCATTTAGTCCCTTTCTTATGGTGGTTTCAACTGTTTTAAAATTTTATATTCATTCTTATGTAGAGAGTAAATGAATTTTTTGTCTTTGCTATAAAGTGAACTTCTATGAGGTAAATAGAACTTCTGAAAATATTATATATAAAGTATTAACCAAGAGTAGTTTCTTATTTTGATATGCCTATGTAATTTTAAGGTACTTCTCTCCTATTACAAGTGATGTTTATAATCAGCAGATATCTATGTCTAAATAAAAAGTTTTGTGAGGTTTGTCCCATTTCATATTTTGGGAGGTTTTAACATTTCTTATTAATAAGATTAGTTTTCTGTGTTCATAGAATCTGTACGTCTCCCCAGATGTAACTGTTACTGGAGGTGGCATTACTGTGACATCATTTTGTTTGAAATAACACATAAAAGATGTTTACCACTGTGAACATTTATTTTTAATGTCACAAATATATATTTCAAAAGTATAGATAATTATGTTAATATATTTACACATATTTTTGTTGATGTAATCATTAAAGTAAGATCTTCTCTTCAAATTATACATTAATTTTATTTGTAAATTTCCATAGTTCCTTAAGTCAATAATTCTTCTAATATTGATTTCAGACATGGTAAATGAAAAAAGTTTACCAAGCAAAATTGTTTGGAGTACTACTTCTGGAGCATTTGTCCACACATGCAATACAGATACAGCTACAAAATTTTAAGGTTAAACTATTGCATAAGGAATAAGTTGGATGCAAATTAAAGGTGAAACACAACGTACTGAGAGGCACTTTATTTTCTTTTAAAAAAAAAAACAAAGGGCTGGGTGCTAGTGGCTCACGCCTGTAATCTGACTACTTGGGATGCTGAGATCAGGAGGATGGAAGTTTGAAGCCAGCTTGGACAAATAGTTCGTGAGACCCCCATTTCCAAAATAACCACAGCAAAATGGACTGGAGATTGTTTTCAAGTGGTAGAGCACTTGCTTGGCAAGCACAAAGTCCTGAGTTCAAACTTCAGTCTCAGGAAGAGAAAAGTATATACATGAACTATTAGATGACATTTTCCCTATTCTGAAGGTCACACAGAGAAAATATTTCATCATGGACCACTCATTAGAATATTTGTTCCCTAAGTTCTTCATTCAGTGCAGAGTAATTGGAAGTAAGTGGTGTGCATGACACAGTGTCAGTCGCTGAACTACAGAAAAAACAACATTCGCTTTGGCACTCTATGATTAATGAAAAGGAAGGACAAGTGATCTCATAAATTATAAGTCATCCTTACAATAATTGTCTCTTTAAATGTTCACAATACCTCTGTGAAGGAAGGACTATTGCTCCCAATAAAATCAAAACTTGGAGAAGGTATAAGAACCTTACTCACAGTGCCATAATGAAAGAGAAGTGTAGCAGAGAGGGTAGATCCCTTGAGAGGGGCATGGGACTAGTGTTATGGGAAAGGTCTGTGAAGACATAGATGTAAAATTTCCACTAGGTCTCACGAAAGAAAATGGGGATTGCTAGGTGGTGAAGGTAGGTAAAAGAATAAGATTATCTGGAAACAACACCAACTGCCTTCAGTAAAAATGTGGTAATGGGACAACATAATTTCAAAGGTATTTTCCTAGTTATGTATGTTATGATGTTTCATGTATTTATATAACAAAGACAAGCCTGTTGATTGGAGGTTGAAACATCTGGAACTTCTTATAGCATACTACTGATATCACAGGGGAAAAAACATTTTTGTATCTTTTGCAGGAACAAAATGGCATCTGGTTTTTCTCCAGAGAGACTTAGCCATGAGAATAATGTATTCTTTATAAGATAGAAATAGAAAATTTTAATGGTAATGTAGGTAGGATTCTAAAAGAAGTCTTTATCAAGGAATTGAGAAATATATGTGCTTGGTACACTGGGAGAGCCTAGCTGATCTGTGATAGAGGATAGCTCAGGATTCTAAACCTAATTACTATTCAAGTTTGGGGCTCTCATTTTTGTTTTGTTTTTTTTCTCCAATTATTTTCTAGTTACTTTGAAATTTTTTAACTTGAGTTAAAGGGTTTTCCACAATTAGGAAGAGCCAGGATTTTTTCAGTCCCTGGGATGTATTACACAGTGTTTTTGATGATTACCACTTGGCCGATGGAATTGAGAAGGTGGCAGAGGGAACAAACAAGAAGGTTGCTGACTGTTGATTCCCTTGGAATTGTGCATTTTCATTATAAGACATTGAGTGAAACAGTCAGCATAAACGTGTTAAAAAGCCTTCCTGAAAGTTATATAATATAGTCTATGTTTATGAGAAATTAGCAACATTAATCAGCTGGAGGGAAAAAAGAGGAAAACTTATTATTTTAGGGAGTGTTTTGAGAGACTGGAACAATTGAGGAAGTGGTGTATTAGAGTTTTCAGAACCTAGGTAACTAGAAAGCCTAATATGATAAGATTTATGTAAATAGGTGTGCTTATATATCTACTTAAAGTCTCAAAATAATTAGAATTACATACATAAGGCAATTAAAATCTGCATGAGTGAGTGAGAATGTTTTTGTGTTGAGAATTACTGCTGGAGTCAAACAGACAGTTTTAAACATATGAAAGTCACACCTTGATGTACAGAACTAAAGCTGTGCATTTGTAGTTACAGCTTTGAGTGAGGTATTTGAAACCATGTCAATGAACAACTTCTGTGATAGAAGGAACAGTCAGTCAGTAAAGCTAAAAACAGAAGAATAGAGGAACAGAGTAGGAGAGAAATAAAGGAGATAGAAGTGATCTCTCAAGCAGAGTGCCTTTGTCCATTTCTCCTTGTATAACTTGGGCAAGGTAGTTCAGTAATCTTTGCTCTGGGTTACTCATTTTTCAAGTGGAGGATTGTAATAATTCCTAAATTATTATTCATGTTTTAATATGTGTACAGCCCCAACTTAGTGCAACACTTGATACATAATGACATTATGTTAATTAATAGCACCTATAATTATAGTGATCAGTAGTAATAGTAACTGGTACTAAAAATAATGTGACAGCATCAAGAAAAGACCATTGACTATGGATAGGAGAGTCATTGAAATATTTTTTGAAATTTATTTACCATATGAGATTTTCTTTTTCTTAAACAACTATTTTGAAAAATTTATCCATTGACTATGTGAATATATGTGGCTATGTATTTATCTTTTAAATGCTTTAAGGATTATTTACATAATAGTCTATTTCTTTGAAAATAACAAATATAAATAAGCCTTGAATGCTATTTAAAAGTCAAAGGAATTATTAAACAAAATATTCTCTATATGTTTTTCATTGAGTAGAGGAAATAACCAAAACAATGTAAAATACTTGAATTAATCTTAAGATCATGGGTGTTTTCATTTTAGATTTCAAGATAGAGAATACAGTCTTTTAATTTGGGCTTGAAACAGTATAATTATATCAGAACAGAAGCATGAAAACATTTCAGCTAAAATATTCCGTATTTTATTTCACCAGAGAAATTACTTATGAAGCAAAATCATCCAAGAATAAAGAGGAATATAGAGTAAAAGGAAGGCAGCAGTTGCCTGTCCAATTTTAGAATAATGTAGGTATAGGCTCTTGAGGCTAACAGATACACATAAAGCACATCTGTAATAATTGCCAGTGGATTTTGGTACACACAGCACCAGAATAATAAGTGTACAAGCATTCCTTTGACAGCTGCTTCTTACTTTCATCTTTAATTCAGGAATGATCTATTTAATTTGATAATTGTTATTTGCTAAAATTCTATTGGAAGCTGAAAAAAATTAATTATCCTTTTCCTAAGAACTGTGTTGCTATCTGATTCTGAAAATAAAAATAAAAATTGACCTACATTTCCTGAAAATGGAAAACTTGAAAATTAAAGGTAATAGCATTTCTTCCAGTCAGCCTCAGAGAATTGAACTGAAACAAAAATGATTTTAAAATATTGCTTTGCAAAATGTTTTTCACTCACTCATTCAAAATTCCCCACTCTTCCTAAAGCAAATAATTATGTAACTGAAGACCCATTCAAGATCTGGGACTAGATATAATGTGTGTGTATGTTTGTGTGTGTGTGTGTGTGCATGTGTGTTTATCCACCTAATTGAATTTGTAGTTTATAAGGAGTCACTTTTACTCAACTATATGCTATAATAAAGTTGCTATATAGAGTAGTTTTACTTCTTATTTACACAAGCATAATGAAAAATATTTATGCAGAACCTTTATAAATTCAAGCAAATATATATCCATTTCATTATACTGTCTTGTCACTGTAAATGTTCATCTTTTCAAAAACAGTAAAAATCTCCTCTTAACTACAGATTTTCTTCCTTTATTATTTTCTACCATATAAAATGTTTTTTCTCTGAAAGTTAGAATTTAAAAGGGAAGCTGAAAAATCAAGATATTTCTTAACATTCAGTGACAAGTAATACAATAAATGAAACTATACATCAAAAAAAATCAGAATCTACTCTTGGTTCCAGCTGTACTTTCATAGATAACATACTCCTATGTAACACTGTCCAGCCTAAGTTGCCAATGGAAATTAATTCCATTTGTTACTTTGAGCCTTTCTTTGGTCTAATTTAAAAGATAGGGTGCCTGCTATGATAAAGACTTTCTTGGAGAGGAAGTGCTATAACACTCTTGTGTAAACTTAAAACTATTGTGTAACCATAATGGTTTATAATGTTTTAGAGCAGTGGTCTGCACATGTAGTACACAATGAATCTCTTAGAGCAAGATTGATAAGGCATATCTGCAGCCTCTTCTGTCCTGAACATCTGACTCAGAAGATCTAGAGTGGAGCCCAAGAACTGATGTTTTACTCCAGCATTCCAAAGTCATTCTGAGGCAGATTGTTAGAATGCCTCATAAGAAACTATTTTAGAAAGAAATAAAAAATGAAGCATACTTTAATATGACAATGAAGAAAAACTTGTCTCACTTTTCTTCTCATAGGAAATGAGGGAACAAGCATGATATGAAGGAGCAATACTTAGAGAAAATATAAGAACTAGTATTGGAAATACTTAGCTGAAAGAAATCACTAGCCATTGCAAAAATCTCTTTGAGAGGAATTATTACATCATCATAGAATAAAAAATAAATTCAAAGACATAAATGGCTTTATCATATGTTATCAACACATTTGATCCCAAAGCTCATGATATCTTTCATTATACCAAGATTGTTTGGGGGATATGAGCAAGTGACAAATAAAAATAATAATTTAAGCAACAATTCAGAGGAAAGCTAACTGGTTTCTGGTTTGATTACCTTCCTACAACTAAAGAAACAGTTATAGATTAAATATTAAAAGAGGACAAATCAGTACACACCCCAGCTAACCCTAGTAGCCCAACTAGCAAACAATAGAAAATAAAATTTCCACTTAGAAATGAATAGCTGGAGATTTGTTTGCAGTCTTCATTATGTTATTATTACTGCAAAAAGTTTTCATAAATCCAGAATTATATACCTTCCCTTTGATATTTACTAAGGACATATTACCAACAAATCCAATTTAAGATTTTGCTCATCTCCATCTTGAAAACACTTTATAGATGCTTCTCAATTTATGATGGGGTAATAGTAAATCCATTATAAGTTGAAAATACTGTAAACCAAAAATATTTTTAATACACCTACCCTATTGAACATCATAGCCTAATAACACAGTGAATGCTGTATACTGTAGAGTGAGTTAGTAACATTGTGATCGAATGGCTGACTGGCAGCTGATGCTCAGCTGTGTCCAGCATCAAGAGAATATAGGACCACAGTGGAAGTGAAAATTATCAAAATTCAATTCATTTTCTACTGAATGTATATTGTTTATGTACCATCAAAAGATTAAAAAGGCATAAGTCGAACCAGTGTAAATTGGGGACAGTCTATAAGGCAAAGCTACTTTTACTTTGGCTAAAAGTTTTCTTTAAATTTTCATGGTAAGTAATGTTTTAATCGGTTAGCCAGTTATCATGAGTCAAATTTAGTTTATGGAAATTCAGTCAAAATTACATATACTTGAACTATTAAGCTTTGAAAATTTCATTCCCAGTATTTGAAACCGAGCTTAGATTGACTGACTTTCTACTCCTACCCTCCTACCTCCCAAACTCCTTGCTTCCAGGCAGAGCCTGTTCTGTCCTCTTATTCTCCAATTTTGTTGAAGAGAAAACATAAGAGGTAATAAGAAAGAGACAGCATTTTTGCTAATTGGAGATGTGCGTTATAACCCACATTTGTTCTTCTCTACCAGAGCTCTTCACTACTTTCTGGTCATCTTCCCATAGTAGCCTCTGCCAGTTTAAGATTACTATATTTGCTGGCCTACAGTGTGCATATCAACCACATAGAAGTTTTAGGTTTCCAATCCCTTCCCTATTTCTCCTGTACACATTCTGCCATTAGTGTATGACCCATATCCAATAATATTGCTGCATTTGTTTTAGTTCTATAATCTGCATATGAGGGAGAACATATGATCTTTGGGCTTCTGAGCCTGGCTAACTTCGCTTAAGACGATGTTCTCCAGTTCCATCCACTTACTTGCAAATGACAAAATTTCATTCTTCCTGTGGCTCAATAAAATTCCATTGTGTATAAATACCACATTTTCTTAATCCATTCATCAGTAGTGAGGCATGTTGGCTGTCTCCATAACTTGGGCTATTGTGAATAGGGCTGCAGTAAACATGGGTATGCAGGTGTCCTTGGAATAACCTGAGTCACATTCCTTTGGGTATATCCCTAGGAGTGGGATTGCTGGATCATATGGCAGATCTATGTTTAGTTTTTCAACAAGCCTCCATATTGTTTTCCAAAGTGGTTGTAATAGCTTACATTCCCACCACCAGTGTTTGAAGGTTCCTTTTTCCCTGCAGTCTCATTTTCAAAAATTCTTTTTAGAATGTTATTGACCTTGTAAGCATTCTGTTTATGTAACACTGCTTCCAAGGAATGCGGAAAACATCCATAGATACCCTGATACTTCCATGTCTATTATCCATGGTAAATTTTTATGTCATGCAATATGCTTGTCTCCTAGAATACATTCCCCCACCCCTTCCTCTTCTCATGTGCTCTTGACTGCCAGTAAAATTTCACTACTTGATATTTAAAATAAAATAAACATTCTAAATGAGAAGAATTTTAGTGATATTTCTAAAGAACACATTTTGAAAATATCTTTAAAGTTTTATTTGAATAAAATTTCATGTCTTGTCTGAACAAGGAAAAGTGAACCTAATATTATGGCTCAGAGATTAGGTCATCAGTACATTTTTAACCACCAGAGAGATGAAATCCAATACTCTAAACACATTCATAGTATGATGAACAACCTGTTTTAGTAATTGCTGTACAAATCCTAAATCAAAATCTCTCAGGTTCTTTATTTCTACAATCAGCCCTTAAAAATCATTCTACTAATTGCTGACTCCACATTTATCCTTCTATCCCTTAACTCATGCAGGTGGCGTACTTTTGGAAGCCTTAGGTTACTCCAGGTTATGCGAAATATGTTAAATGATTGAACAAGACATACTCCTTGATAACCAACTTGTCCAATATAGAGAGAGAATGGATTCTACTTCTGATGGAAACTTTCAACTGATATTTATGAAAAACTATTTCAATGATATTTACTTGCTATAAAATACCTCTTCTCAATCCTTTAGTCTGAATTTATAAGGATTATCACCTATTCACACCTTTGGGTAGATTTTTCTATCTGGCTGGCTCACATATAATTCTGATTAAATAAATTATCCACCTGTGAATCCCCTAGGCTTAACTTTTAATACTTACTCTGTATTATTTCCCCCCATATCTAGCTTTCCCTCTGTTTCTAACATGTCAGAAGTAAGTAATTTAGTTTCCAAAGCTTTTCCATTTGTCTAAAGGCAAACTTATCAACTTCTATAAAAACCTGTATGTTATCTTGCTCCATGTTTGATATACCTTGGATATCTGGGAGAATCAAGATTAGAGTTTTGTTGATTTGACTTGTTGATAATAAGGTGTTAGGAAAGCAGTAAATATATTGAAAAAAGAGAGCCTTAGCGCATATTTAAGCTTACTAAAGCCTTTCAACAGAGTATATTTAATTCTGGTAGCAATAAAATAGATGGGATTTCATTGTAAAGCTTGAGAAAAATTCAGCTTCCAATATGTCAGCTTCACATGACAGATTATTAATAAACTGCCACTGTTATCACTTGATACCAATCTTTGGTGACTGCCGTTTTTGGAACTTGAAACCCAAATGTATTTTTTAAAGTAATCTCTACCTTGTGAACTAGTTTCCTCCTTTAAATGCTTATTTGTCCTCTGCTTTTTAGAAATTATTGTGGTATTTAATTATTGGTTTCATTTCATAATGCTAATATATTCTAAAATCACTAGGGCATTAAGTGAGTTCAGATAGATAGATATAAATGGTTTATTATTATTGTTATTATTTTATGATGAAGACAGAGGCAGAGTAAATATTAGTGAAAAAGTTTTACTTTAAATTTGGTTTCATACCATTATCTGACAAAATGAGAGAACTGACATAGTTCATTGTTTCAATTCACCTCCTTCTCCAGTGTTTTTGTCTTTTCCTCTCTTGTATTCACACTCTTTGTTGTAGAAACCCAATTTTTTTTTTTTTTTACTGCCCAGGCATTCTTCAATTCAACAAAACACATTGAGCACCTTTTTAAATTTAATTTTTATTGTTGTGCTGGGTAGGGGTACATTGTGGCATTTATAATGGTTCTTACAATATATCATACTTGAATTCACACCCTCCATCATTCTCCTTCACCCCACTTATTCCAGAAACAGTTTCAACAGGTCTTATTTTTCCATTACATGCATGTGTGCACAATATTTGCACCTTATTCATACTGAGCATCATTTGCACTGGCTACTGTGGTTGTGATATGCTGAGAAACATTTAACTGACAGGTCTATAAGCAATTTACAGTTCTAGGGAACTTATGGGGCCTAAATTCACCCTCCAGCCACTCAAAGATTATCAGCCATGATCTTGTCCATGTCATGTATGCATATATATGTGCTATAAAATCTTTAGCTGTGCATCAAGGGGAAGTGAATGGCTACTTTATATTAAGTTGTAATTAGCAAGTTAAAGATTTTTTATCAGGTGACCATAAAGAATACGTGCATAGTATCATAGAGAGCAAAGCCTATGGTAAAACCTGCAAGTCTGTGGATGGATGACTCACTGAGTTAGGCAGAAGTAGCATATATTTCTTCATTGTTGTAGTTGGATGGTTAATTTAAAAATTGGTTTGCTAATAAGTAAAGCAGGAAATAAGAGTTCATATTCTCAATCAGATAGTCACCAGTATTTGTTGGATACTTACTTAGTATATGTCATATACTCTGCAGGGTGATTTTATTCAAACGATGATGTTCCTTTTTAAAAAGAAAACTAAAATATATTAGAGATGAGTGGCCAGGATATTTGTGGAACTTAGGAATCTGATTCTGCTGTACTTAATGGTGTGACCTCATACAGTCATTTGTTTTCTCAGCTCCTCCATTTGTTCAAATATAAAACAAGGAGGATATACAGTATGAAGTTTGAAGCCTATCCAGCCTTAAATTTAATTATCCTGATTGCATCAGCTGGGATGATTTTGCTCACAAGTAAAAGGAAGGTAACTTGCTTAGCCTTTAAGCAAGGTTTATTATCATACAAACAGAATTCCGTAGTTGACTCACTGACATCATCAAGGACCTGCCTTCTGTCCATCTTTGTCCTCTGTCTCCTGTCATAGGTTTGTCCTTGGTCAGTTTCTCTCAATATTGAAGATGTCTACTATGGTTCAAGTTTTACATCCAGACACAACCTACACAGTAGATTTTTTTTAATGGGTAGGGACTTTGCTTTCTTTTTTTGACTTTTAAAACTAAGGAAGTTCTTATGAGAATCCATCCATCTCCCTACTGCTAGCAAATATCTATAGGTCTGTACCTTCACATCTTTTTGACCAAGTGAGTCAAAGGCTCCAGTCTAAAAGAACCAATGGATTAGACCAATCATATTTTCCCTATGCATCCAAAAAACATGTACCAATTCCACAGAAGCTCAAGACTGTGCAGCAAAAGATGAATTGGAAAAAAAAAAAACCTAGAGCACCCTGAAAGCAGCTGAAAAGAGGAATGTCTCTGGACCAAGTAACCAGTGATATTTGTTATACTTATGCATCATTAACATACTACATTCTACCTAAATGAATATTTTTATTTTCCCTGAGGACATAATAGATAACTGTGAGTCTACTCTACAAAAAAATCTCTCTGGGGATATTCAAATCAAATTAAATAGGTACTTGCCTACTAAGTAGGGAATTCCTATTGTTTACATTCACTTCACATCTCAAAATTCTTCAGTGACTATTCATTTTAAAGAGAATGATTGAAACATGTACAAAATAAAGATCTTGTTTCTGCCTCAATGATGCTGCTTTGTTCTCATCCACAACCACCTGCAAACATATGCAAAACATATTTGTACTACTTTTTCTTCATTTTTAGAAGCTTCAACTCAGATGCCACTTCCTCTATGAAGTATTTTATGAATCTTTAGATTTCCTATATGCTCTGTCACTATTCCACTGGGCTTCCACCATAATCCTATTTGATTATTTTATAGCTTTATGTCTACTTGGTGACCTTGCTCTACATTGAACTTTCTACTTTGTGATCATAAAGCTGATGTTCTTTCTGCCTTTGTCCTTAACTCTGTAGGAACTGTTGTAAGGCAAAGTGTGTTGTGTTTCCTAGAGTGTGTGGCTGGGTAACAAGATGTTGTTAAGGTCAGTGCACATAAAAAAAAGCAAACCCTGGAGCATTTCTTTTCTTTTTCCATATGAAGAAAATTAGATAGTCTAGAGAACTGCTTCTAAAATTTTTCCATAACTGTCAAAATGTTACCATACTGTCATACTTGACCTATAATGTATGATGTATGGAAAATAATTAGTAATGTCCCCACTGAAAATGCAAACTTTCTTCAAAATTTCATGTTTAATTCTTTAAAAATCTTTAAATCATGTTATGTCCATAGTCTTCAGTCTTTTAAAACCATGCTAAATACATCTGGACATAAATATTCAATTTTTTTATAGTACAAAAATGTTTATGTATTTGTAAAGTTGATTATACTGGGGGAATGCTTTGCTTACCCTGATACTCTTATAAACTGCTCTAAGTTCACCTATGGGCTTAATCCTCTAATCAAAAATCATAAAGTAGAAAATAATCTGTAAAATACAAAATTTTGTCTATAGCACCATGGCTAATTGCTATATAGTTGAGATATTAATTTAACTTTATTGTATATTAAGAATAAATAAAACACTTATGGTTATGTAGTTATAATTCACCTCTATGCAATGCCATTTTGGAAGCTTAAGTTGTACAAATTATTTTATATCTCCTGGAATTCAAAGATACATATAAACAGACAAGAAGTCTTTAAAATATAACAGAAGTTGGACTTGGGTTGCCCATTTGTAAATATAATTAGTAAGGTAAAAGGGTTTTACACAAGTATTGGAAACCAAAAAACATGCCAAGATGAAATTACTAAAGAAGAAAAATAAAGCCCTAACTGCCCAGCATTTATGCTGTCACAAGTCAGGAGGCGGCCAATAAATGAGTCATCTTGTGTCCATCATAGCATATTTATAAATCCATCTGACATTTCTGGCCTATAAGCGAGAAGAAAAATGAAATTATAGATTTCCTACTATAGATGACACCATCAAGGAAGGGCTTAGTGAGCGTTATTTGGTCATTTTCATTTATTTCATTTTTCTCCATTCCACCCTTGACAGCTCTAACGTATAAGGTCTTCAAAATCCTGGGGAGCAAGGCCAAAGTTTAATGTTCTGTTTTCTTTTCACCAAGGACATTTGATTATTTTCATAATTGCCACAAAATGAATAACATGGATAATTTCTGGGAATATGTTATGAAAAATGTAAAATGTTATTTTAAAAATAGACTTAGAGCTGATATTTCACATTGATGTGTATTTGAGGCACTTTAAAATTATATCTTAGTATAACTTTCATATATTAATGAAAACCTCAGCAGTATTAAGAATGAAAAGAAAAAAAGGAAAGCAAAAAGACAAAACAAAAAGAAAAAGCATCCTCCATAAATCCAACACAATCCTTAAGTACAGATTCTGAAGTGCTGAGATGAACAGGATTTCCAAGTCATTGTACAAATTCTTCTACAGGTACAACATACAATTCTTTCCCATTTTAAACTTAGTCAACATTTTCACTCATAAAACGTGTATCACCCCTTCTGATAATTTTCATAATTATTCATATTTAAAAACTGCATTTTTTTCAGTTCCAAAAGATTCCTAATCAAAATAGATGGTTTAGTGATATTAAAATGTTGGTTTAGTGATATTAAAATGTTGGTTTAGTGATATTAAAATGTTTGTTTAGAGTGGTAAAATGAGAATGAAACAAATTAAATATCTTTTTGTTTTATATTCACCAATTTATATAACTACTTTTTACAAAACCATTTATTAAGATTACTAATAAGTTTTAATAAAATTTTTCAATATTGTCTTTCCATTTTTAAACTTTATATATTATTAGGATTGCTAATAAGAAACAAGAGACTTGAGATATATGCAATCTGAAAGATGGATATCATTCAAATTTTTGTTAAACAAATACTATGTAATTCATAATAACCTTAGGAACATTTGCTTAGCTTAGATATCTGGTGAAAGAGTAAGAAACACCTCAATAGTTAAAACACAAGTGTTAAATTGATAGATCTTTCTTTTCAAATCCTAAGAGAGTGGCTATACTGTGGATTAGATTTAAAAGGAAGAAGAATCACTGAGATGAAAAATCCTGAGTTGCATCTTAACAAAGGGGCTCTTAAATATGATGACCTTCAAAATTTTACTTGGAGAGCTTTTAAGAAACATATCCATGCCAGAAACTTTAGTACAATGAATTCAAATATTATTTAAAGAATTAGTAAACTCTAAACCAGAGGCCCTCAAAATTTGATGTACAAGACAACCATCTGGGAAATCGGATAGAAAATGTGGATTCACTGGTCTCATTCCAAAAGATTCTAATTTAGTTGAATCAAAGTTGAGTCAGAAACTGAATTTTAAACAAGAGCCTTCCCAGCCCTCACGTCGACAATGTATATCATGGAGAGTCTCATCCATCTTGTTCCAAATGATAAACGTTCCTTCTAAACTGATGAAAGTTGGGGTACTCCAAACTTTGGGGCAGTGTTTTTTTTTATTTTGACTTTTTTGAGTTCCTGATTATTCTTCTTTCTTTTTTTTAAAATTATATTACTGTTGTACTGGGGGTACATTGTGACATTTATAAAAGTTCTTATAATATTTCATATTTGAATTCACCCCTGCATCATTCTCCTTTATCCACCCTCCCCCATTGCTGGAATAATTTCAACAGGTCTCATTTTTCCATTTTCATACATGAGTACATAATAGTTCCATTACATTCAGCCTCCTTCATCCATTCCTTATATCCCTCCCCCCTCTAACTGGTACCAACCCTCCAGATAGGACCTGTTTTACTTTCCTGTATTTGTTTTTGCAAAAAGGCATTTTTGTTTGTTTAAGGTGGCCCTACCAGGAGTTTCTTTGTGACATGTCCATGTATATATGTGTTATAATTCAGGTTAGTTAATGGCCTCTATTTTTCTTCTTTCTACCTTAGTTCCTTTCTTATGGTGATTTCAAAAGGTTCAAAACTTCTATGTTCATTCTGCTATAGAAGGTACATCACCCATATTCACCTTCTTAACATCCTTCTTTTACTCTCCCTCTCCAGTTAGTGACCTCCCCTTAACATAACCTGTTTTTCATAATATTGCTTGTATTCATATTGTGTCTGCCTCCCCTGTATGAGAGGAAACCACGTGGCCTTTGTCTTTTTGAGCCTGGTTTGCTTCACTTAACATAAACCTTACATTTGCATCCCTTTACCTTCAAACCACGTGGTTTCATTCTTCCTTATGGCTGAATACACACATAATATACATATATGTATATATATCACATTTTTTAATCCACCAATCAGTTGTAGGGCATCTGGGTTGTTTCCATAGCTTAGCTATTGTGAACAGTGCTGCAATAAACATGGGTGTGCAGGTGTCTTTATTATAACCTGACTTACATTCCACTGGGTATATCCCTAGGAGTGTTAGTACTGGATCATATCACAGTTCTATTTTTAGTATTTTGAGGAGCCTCCATTCTGTTTTCCACAGTGGTTGTACTAATTTACATTCCCACCAACAGTGTACGAGGATTCCTTTTTTCCCACATCCTTGCCAGCATTTGTTGTTGTTTGTGTTCTTGATGATAGCCATTCTTACAGGAGTAAGGTAGAATCTTAATGTGCTTTTAATTTGTATTTCCTTTATGGCCAGAGATGTTGAGCATTTCTCCATGTGTTTTTTTAGCCATTTGGGCATCTTCCTCTGAAAAAGCTATGTTCAGGTCATTTGCCCATTTCTTCATTGGGTCATTGACTTTGGGGGGAGTTTAGTTTTTTGAGTTCCGGGTGTTAACCCTTTGTCAGGTGTATAGCTGGCATAGATTTTCTCCCATTCTGTGTGCTGCCTTTTCAATCTGGTGACCATTTCTTTAGTTATGCAGAAGCATTTTAGTTTCATGTAGTCCCATTGTCAATCATTTCACTTAGTTGCTGATGGCAATGTTTCTTAATTGAGAATGCTGATCAGAACCACCTGTGCAAGTTTTCCATGTGGACTATTCTGAAGTCTTCCTCAGGTTTAATGAATAATAAACTCCCAAGTTAAGGCCCATGTTTCTAAAGTGTACAAAGCTCATTAAGTGATTCTAATAGGCTTTATGGCTAAACATTTTTCAATGTTAGGAGACTATTCCCAGGGCAATATCTATTCTGGATTCCACAATATTTGGTAGGTGTTAGAATAACCTGTTGCATTTGGTAAGCACAAATAATCCAAACCTTCATGTGTTAATTGAGCCAAAGCCTCCATATCTTTAACTGATTCTTATGCCCACTTGGTTTGTGAACCATTGGGTTAAATTATGTTGGGGGAAAGCACACATGTCATTGTAGAAGGTTAAATGGAATTAACTTTTAAACAGCCAGTAAAAAGTATGCTGGTAGATTGTCAGTAAGAGCTAATTCTAGTTCTTTAGCATAAGATAGATAAGGAAAACTATTACCTGGGCATACTAATATAATCACTGATCACTTTCAAAGGTTATGATTAGATGCATGGAGTATTACTTAATGTAAAATGTATGGTTTCGTTTATATAGTTGTAGAATGATTTTCTTTATCCTTGGCATGACTCTGGCATCAACAACTAGCCTGACCCACTGAAACTGGAATGCTGATTTTTTCATACTACTCTAGATGTATTTGTTCCTTCTATGTTCTTGAACTAATCTGTTCTTTACTAATCCAATATTGCCATTATTTACTTTTCTTCCATGTAGAGTGAAGTAAGGAACACAGGAATCCAAATTTTGGAATCACAGCTGAAAATAATTAAGGATCCTTAAAAAGATGCTGATGACATCAAAACAACCAGAAATGTAGGGTAGTTATGGACTTTTAAAAGCATTTTTCATGGTTTCTTATCCCAGTTTACTAAAGCCTACCCATATATTAGTCCCTAAATAAAGTAACCCAGAAAATTTGCATAGCACACCAAACCATGCTTTCTTCTCACATTTTAATCCTATCTGGACCAACTTGCTAGTTACCACTTTGTTAATATATCTTAAACAACACCTCACTCATGTACTTCCTTTTAGAGGTATTTCTGCTTTACAGAAGTGAAGGGTCAAGCTGAAACACAGATCCTGTGATTATCATAATGGAGTGAACAGAACTCATGTAATAAAGTTTTAGACTCAACTGAAAAAAATGTGGTGATTCTTTATAACTTAATATTATTTTCTTGCTCAATAATAGATATTTAGTGAATAACTACTTTATTCTATATCATTTTCTTTCTGCTTGAAATACAACAAAAATAAAAGAGGTCATGATTTATGCCCAAGTGAAACATAGATTCCAGTGTGGAAAGAGACGGTAACAAAATAAGTAGATAAGTTAGCATGTTTTAAGGATATATATATTTTATGGAAAAGAACAAAAAGTAGAAAGGATTAAGGGGAATCAGGAGATTTGGAGGTGAGGAGAAAGCAGGGATAAGTATATAGTTTAAAATAAAATACTTACATTTGACTTTGTTGGAAGAAGAGAGTTGGGCAAATTTTCACAGGTGATAAGGTATTAGCCCTAGAGATACCATAAAGAGGGGTCTAATTGCAAAAGTAAAAGCACAAAGAAAATCTGAGAAATAGCAGCAGCTAGTGTGCTGGGAGCAAAGAGACACAAGAAGGGAATTCCAGGACTTGAGGTCAGAGAGCAGGACTCAGAGCAGGACAACCTTTAAAATAGCATTATATCAATCCAAGTAAGAGATGATGCTTGCTTAGACCAAGATGGTAGCAGAGGAGACAGTAGCAAGTATTTGGGTCCCAGGTAAAATTAAAGGAATGATTTCTAACAAATTGAATGTGGAACATAAGATAAAGTAGGGAAAAGAGAAAAAAGAAGGGGTGACTTAGAGATTGGAACCTAAATAACTTGAGAATAGAGTGTATTTTATAAAAGAAAGAGATGGAAAGCCAAGCACAATCACTCATACTGGTAACTCCAGCTACTCAGGAGGCAGTTCAAGGTAAACCCAAGCAAAAAGTTAGCAAGATCTCATCTCAACAACAAAGCTAGGTATGGTGGTATGCACTTATCATCCCAGCTAAGCAGGAGGAATAAGTAAGAGGATTGTGGTCCAGGTTGGCCAAGGACAAAAAATGTGAGATCCTACCTGAAAAATAAAAGGATAAAGTGTTAAGGGAGTGGCTTAAGTGGTAGAGTGCCTGCCTAACAAACATAAGGCTCTGAGTTAAAATACTCTCCAAGAAATTTTTTAAATGAGGAGGAGAATGAAGGGGACAAGCAGCAACAGGAAAAGGAAGATTGTGAAAAAGCAAATTTGGGGGGCATAGAAGATTAGGAGATCAACTCGATATCCCTTAGATCAAATTAGATCAGAGGATGTTGTTTAGATTCCCAAATTAGGTATCACAAAGGTATTTCTTTAGATGAAGCTTGAGTTTAGAAGAAATGTCAATGCAGAGGTATGAAGGTTTAGATGGTGGTAGTACAGAAATGGTGTTCAAAGCAAGATGAAGGACAATAGTTAAGGTAGTTTGCATGGAGGTAGGAGAGGGAGCAAGAGCATTTGAGAAGGCTTAAGACTGAGCCTCAGGGTTCAGTCTAACATTGTGAGCTGTAGAAGATAAGAAATTAATGGACGAGCATTGGAAAGCACAACCTCGAAGTAGGAAAACCAAAAGTAAGGCACTGGGCAAGAAAATTGGGGGCAAGTTACATGCAGTGTGAAATGCAATACATTTAAAAGGAGACAGAAATTCCATTCATTTATTTTTCTACATGTATTTTTCTTAATATATTTTTCTTAAAAACAAATTTAGTCTCTCCTCATGTAATAGAGTAGGAAATGTCACTTCATCACTAGTATTTTTCTTCTTTTATATCTGCACAAGGATTTAGGATATGTTTTATAACCTAGTCAGTTCCTTATATGTACTAGGTCCACAACTTTTGAACTTATCCCATTTCTAAAATACAAGCAGCCATATAAGAAGTCTGATAGGGAGAAAGGCATCCTCCAATGATGCTGGCAAATAGTTGTAAATAGTATATGAAGTGTTGTATATTTGTGTGTATGTGCTTATAAGTAAGTTAGCAGAGTTGATGGAGCCAAGTTCAAGGAATCACTGCACATGGTTATTTAGTGTATTAGTTCATTTTCCTTTACTGTAGCAAAATAGCTAGGGTTGGATACACTATAAAGAAAGAAACTTTGTTAGTTCATAGTATATTGGATACTGATATTCTAGACCAGGATGCCTCATTGATTCAGCCTCTGGTGAAGGTTTTATGACTGATGCCATCATAACAATAACACATGTTAAAGATAAAGAAGTCACATTTCAAGACACAAAGCCAAAGATAAGCAAGGGCCTAGTCTTGCTTGTTTATAACAACCTACTTTCACAAAAACTAACTGGAGAACTACCTGCATCAGGGGCTGAGCTCAGTGACAAGCATTTGCCTAGCATCTGTGAGGGCCTGGGTTTGATCTAAAGCACTGAAAAACCAAAACCAAAAACAAAGCCTACCTCATCTTTTCCAAGGTCAGTGCCTGCAATGAATGCCCTGGTTACCTTGCACTGGGCCCCCTTCTCACATGTCCCACCACCTACCAACTTAATCATGCCAAGGACTACGCCCCTTGACACATGAACATGAGTGACACATTTAAGCCATGTCCAATCCATTACATTTAGACTTATTCAGCTCTATAACCATTAACTTTCTCCTACATCATAATGAACTTGGTGATATGTAACATGGCTCAAATGTGACTGGGTCAATGAGCATGGAGAACATATAGGTAAACAATTCAGAGAATGCAATCATATTTTCCCTAATAAGTACTATATCAGAATTTTTTTCCAGAAGCATAAGAAATCAACAATTCCTCCACTAAATATTCCATAGAAAATGTGCACGATGTATTTGTAAGACAAATATTCTGGCGGTATTATAATACCTTTTTCTAAAATCCCACATTCAAAATTGAAATTGTAACATTATGCCCTTGTGGCTTTTAACAGGACCTAATTTTAGAACTGAGTCAAAATTTTCTGAATATATAGAATTATTATCCCCTTTGCAGGATAAAATTCCAACCCATGTTTTACCAAATTACAGATATGAAGTAAAAGTTGCATAATACAGAATATGTAGAGCTGTAAGCAATCAAATTAAATTAAAATCTTTATTTTGCTGATAGGTTTTATTTTACTGAGTAATTAAATATATAGTTTTCCTGGGCTTGGATTTATGACCATTTTGGCCTGGAACATCCTTGGGTTTTGTCTATATTTTGGAGTAAATGCCATTAAATCTAAGTTTCCTGTATAGTTAAGGAGCATGTCCCCTGAAATTCTTTTTATTTCTATTTCTCAGTATCTATGTAGAGATTCTTATTCATTTGGAGACACTAAAGCTGAATGCTAATGAGTCAGGCCCCAAGTGTTCATTTCATGGGTAATTTCTTCAGGTGCCAAACACTGACCAATGTTTTCAGATCCCAGAGTAGGTACGGTTGTTCTTTTTCTTTTTTTTTTTTTTTTTGTCTTGTATGATATCTGAAACACTACTTTCAAGAAATTTAACCACATGAATATTTTTTTCTGAATAGTTACTAGTGTAATCTAACAGAATGAGTGAGTAGAGTAGAATCAAAAGGAAAAATTTAAAACAGAACTATTTTTCACAGTGTGCACTAGTAAACAAATACTACTGAATTCTGAATAATGTGGGAACAGAAGAATATATTAGTCTCTATCCATTGGTCACACATTCATCCATAAAATACTCAAATCTCATTTGAGTGGACATTTTCTGGAGTGTGGACTGTAAGAAGCAATGTTGGCACAACATTGAAGATAAATCGCTTGGTAGGGCTTCCAGTATTACATACACCCACATGAGCACAGTGATTGAGTTTGCAATTAATCTATTTGGATTCTTGCCCATGTATCCCTTTGAAAGTGATAAAAAAAAAAAAAAAAAACTGAAAGGCAAACTTTGAATTTAACTTTTCTAGCTCACCCATAGCAAATGTTCAAAAACAGCATCATCAAGTGCCCTGTACCCATGATGGTCTAGCTCATTCCCTTACAAAACCCCAGAATTCATAATGGGCAAGATTCCCATATTTAAGTTCTGCTATCAAAAGTAATGTACCTATAGCCTTCTACTGTCCTTCATCACTTTCACACAGCCCAATGATCAGTAATGAAATAATTGATAGACGATGATAATTTGTGGATATTATTTTATTTTTAGTCTAGATAGAATGATTAAATATTTAAATATATTAAGTTCTACTGTATCTCATTTTCTAACAATTTCCAGGTGCAAATCGCTCATGCAGTGAATATGCTAGTAGAAATACCCTCATTGTACCCAATGTGAACTAGCATATTTGAGTTTACTTAGTAATGAGTAAGAATTGTATGCTCCTCTACCAACCTCATGAATTCAGTAAGAGTCTCCACAATGTCATTTAGAATCACCAAAGAAAGAGCCTGATCTTTGCAATCCTAAACAAGTATAATTTGTTTTTCTGTCTCCTAGTTACAGAGCCTAGACAATTGTCTTAATTCATTGAGTTTGCATACGCTTATACATTAAATGGGACCAATCTCATGTGGGATGTTTCCAAAGATTAAGAGATACTATTTTATTTCATGTTGGCAGAAATGCTATATACATAAAAAAACATGTTAGCAAAGAATATTATTCTCAATTAGAAATTAGAGAATATTTAACCCAACTCATTTGCTCATTCAAAAATGTTTTCTATGTGTAAATTAATAGGGATTAAATTTTAATTCCTTTTCTATGAATCCATAGCTTTAAAATATCAAAGGAAATTATTATAAAAACAAGGGATCGCAGTACAAAGTACAAAGTATATTATCAGACTTCTAGTTGTTGGTATGCTCTGCTGCCTTTGAATCCATATTTAATGAATAAGAAATTGAATAAATTGTTGAGCTACTGCAATGCAAATATGACCCCACTGTCCACAACCCCTTTTATTTTCTGAAACGGAAGAAGACAATCCACTCAAATTAGCTTTTGAAATCTGACCAAGTCCTCCAGATGTTCTAGTACTGCCAACAGAGCTCATCTGTGATCCATGTCAGAACCCCAGCTGTCAACATGAAAGCACACCTGCCACTGGTTTACTGTCAGCAAATGACTTTTCAATCGTATTAGGAAATGAAGCAAAGTGCTGAATGAAGCACTCACCTTTGAAAAGAACCCATGTTGTGATGTGATTATGCTCCATAAAAATGAAACAATATCTAGAGACTTCTCAGGTGCTAACCTTGAGACTGGGTATTTCTCATCTTCTCTGCCACTAACCCGATCCCAAAAAACAATATCTGAATATTAGCAGATATCTGAATATTGCTGTATTCTTACAGCAAGCTTCCAATAAGCCCACTAGACAGAAGTATTTTGCACATTGAAGAAATCCTACCACAAACTGATACAATTGTTTCATCAGACAAACTGAACTGTGAAAAAAAAACATTTAGGACTGGAGACATGGCTCTAAAGGTAGAACACTTACCTAGCAATTGAGACTGTGAGTTTGATCCCCCATAAAACTGGAGAGGGTGGGAGAGGGGGGCAGGGGGGTGAAATGACCCAAACAATGCACGCACATGTGAATAATTGAATAATAAAAAACTTTAATAATTAATATTTATTAGGATTTTATTGAAAAACTTTCATTTTATAAAGAAACTAAGCTTTACAGATTTAGAGGTTTTAGAGTTAAATCTCAAAATATAACAAAACTTGAGAATGGCAACTGGCAGAAATAATACAAGGGTGAAGGTGGTGACTGTGACTTCAAAGTAAAATCATCTTGCTCTTTTTACATGTTTCTGTGTTTCTCTTCAGTTTAGTTTTGTGTAAGAGGTGGCATGGAATAAGAGAAATGACATTTCCTTCATGGTTGTAAAACCTCCTATTTTGTTCTTAAAACTTTCAACTGACTAAATGATACCCTTACCCCCCAATTAATGGAATATAATGTGTTTTGTTGAAAGTTTACTTATTTAAACATTAATGACATTTAAAAATACCTTTACAGCAACATTTGGATTGGTGTTTGACCAAACAGTTGGTTAGTACTCTCTATTCAAGTTGACACCAAAAATTAGTCCATTTTATCTATTGGATACAGAGTCAATGTCATCTATTTCCCTTTTGTTAATTATACTTCTGATTTCATGTCTATAAACCCTTGCCTAGCCCTAAATATCTGGTGTTTCTGTTTTTTTTAAAGTTTTATATTTTTATTTTAGATTAAGTCTATGCTCCATTTTTGTAGATAAACCAGCTATAAATATATCTTTACTTAATAATTGATTGTATGTATTAGTAATCATATAATATATAATATATTAATGCGCAGATGTACTTTCTTTCCATTCTCACAGTTCATAAAATAATTATGTACAAGCTCCTGGCTTGTGGTCTTGTATACTAATCTCTACCATTGAATACAGTTCCTGAATTGTATTCACTTTAAGTTTCTTCACTTAAAATAGCCCTTTTGAAATTCTGTATGATATTATTACTGGAAATTTCATCCCAAGGTCCAATTTCTTATTTATGCAATAATAGGAAAGTATATACATATATATGTCTTATGAACACATTTTTATGATGTCGTACTTAGAATTTTAAATTTGATATGTCCAATTTTTATGTTTTTTTCTTTTATAAATTTTTGCATTCTGTGTCTTCACTAAGAAACTTTATCCTGTCCAACACTATAAAGATACATATCTATTCTTTCTTCTTACAATGAGGGTATATCTTGAAGCTGTTTGGCCAAGTGTTTTAAAATATAAATTATTTAAATTTTTTAGGTTCATTTTCCTGTTTACTTACTGTTAGTTTTTCAGTTTGCAAAGTTCATGTCACAGAAACAAGACAAAATAAACCAGGTTTTAGAAACAATTATTAGCAAAAATTAATTGTACAAAGGGATTCAATTTTGATACTGAGATTATATACAGTACAATTTTATCAAATTTACCCCATCTATATTACTTTCCCAACTCCCCTCCACCACCTTTCCTTTTTAACATTTTAGTGTGTTTCATTAAGAATCTCTAATATTGTTAATCATATCTTTTATACCCTGTATTTTATTACATTTAGTTACATTGGAAGAATGTGTAAAATTATAACCATATGTAACTGTAGTATTTTCTATTTCTCACTTTAGTGTTGTCAGTGTTTGCTTCATTTACTTTTCAAGTTTTTATTAAGATTGCTTATGACTACCTCATGAATTGTCCACTTTGTGATTATTAAAATGTACTTTTCCTCTGATAATATTTATTATATTAAAGTCACCTTTGTCAGACAATGTCACTTTTGTCTGTCCATATTGCTTTTTTTATTTTTATTTTTATTTAGGGGGTGGTACTGGGGTTTGAACACAGGGACTTGTGCTTACTAGGCAGGCACACTATTGCTTGAGCCATAATCCCAACCCTTTCTTATAAGCAGTGATTTTAATATATAATTTCTACAATCCTTTTGCATGTAACTTATGCCTTTATATTAAATTTTGTCTTGTATGAATAGCCAATTGTTGAATCATACTTTATATATAGTCTGACTATTTTTAATAGACTAAATCTAAATTTAGTGAATTAAATTTAAGTGAATAGCGTAAATTTTAGTATATTTTTAAACAATGTAATTATGGATAAATTTGATTATAGACCTCTATGTTTGATATTTGTTTTCTATGTCTTTCTCATTTGTCATTTATATTTCTAGTACTCTTCTTCCTCTATGTGAACTATACTTTCTACCTGGTATGATTTCCTCTTAATATCAAATTGTCTTTATAGTTCCTTGAATTGTATATCTGCTAGTCATTATATTTTATTTCATTTAAGTGTTTTTATTTCAACTTAATTTTGTCTAGATCAAGAAATCTTGGATAAGTGCTTTTCTTTACTCCTCTGGCATTTGAAAGATATTGATTCATTGTCCTTTGTCTTGAATTTTCCAGAGAACAAATAGAAAAAAAATTTAGCATTGTTTACTTTAATGGAATAAGCTTTTTCTTAGGGCTTCATTGAAAGTTTTCTTGTTATCTTCATTTTTAAAAATTTTTCCTACAAATATACATTGGGTTTTTTCTAATGTGAATGTGTCTAGTTGTGTTTATCATGTTTAAGATTCACTGGGCTTTGTTACATTTATATTTTTTCACTAGTTATAAAGTTGGGAAAACAATTGTAACATTTTGGAAAATACTGTTCAAACATTATTTCTGCCCCAAACATCTTCTTTTCTTTTTCTCTCACATTTCATTTAAATATAAGTTGCAAATGTTCCTATGAGTACCTGAAACACATGCCAGCCCTTGTTTCTCTGCATCCATTGACCTATTTTTTTTTTACTGCTCTGCATCCATGTTTACTGACTATTTCCTTCTATGGCATATTATCAACTGCTAAGACTACTTCAGGAATTTTTCATATTAGATTTTTTGTTCTTAAATTTTCTTTTGGTTCTTTTTTATAGTCATTTTTTTGCTGAGAGTCCCTTACACATTTGTTAAGTGTATATATATATATTTAAAATTTTGGATCATATTTACAGAGTCTCTTTTAAGTAAGATCTTACCTGACAATTCCAAGATACACACTCCTATTGATTGGTAATTTCTTCTGGTTGCAGCCCACAATTTTTGACTTTTACATTAGTTTAGTGATTTTTTTTATCGTGTAGGTTTTTTTTTTATGGCGAATGCTATGATTTAAAGAAAATGTCATATTTTATCTTCTTTCAAAGACTGTTTAATTTAATTTGGTTGACAGTTAATTTCCTAATGGCTAGAATGATGTTGTGATCCTAAAGTTCAGATTTTGATAGAGTTAGAATGGAGTAGCACTCATGGTAGAGCAGAGTAGCTCTACTGGTAAATTCTTGCCTTTTGGAAATCCCTCTTCCTTCAAGGACTGAGAAGTTCATAAAGCTGTCTGCCCTGTGATTGATCAGAACTTCCATTCCTTTCATTTTTTTGTGACCTGCTGAATCATTACTCAGCCCACAAATCCCCCATAGCTATTCTCAGCCTCCCATTCTTAAAGTTTGTACATAATTTATTTCTATAGTTTTTGTCACTTCAAGGATTATTCAGATTTTTATACCATGCAGGATATAATTAATGCATAAAAGTCAACTTCTTTCCTATATACCAACAATGAACAGGTAGAATTTGAAATTAAAAACAAAACAGCACTTATAACTATAACTAAAAGATTGGCATATTTAGGTAGAACTATAACAAAAAAGTAAAAGGTGTATATTAGGAAAACTACAAAATTCTAATGAGAGATATATGAAAATTAAATAAAAGGGAGCATATTCCATGCTAATGGTTAATATGAGAAGGTACTTAAGATTCCATTTTTCCCAAATTGATCTGTACCCTTAATGCATTCCCAAACAAAATTGCAGTAAGTAACTTTGTACATATTGATAAACTGGTTCTAAAGTTTGTATGGAGAATAACTAACACAATGTTGAAGAAGCATTAAGTTGGAGGATTGGCACTGTCTGAATTCAAGACATACACTAATAAAGACAGTGTTACATTAATGAAAGAATAGGCAAATCAATCAATGGAAGAGAATAAAGAACCCAAAAGAAGCCCACATAAATGATCTTTGACAAAGGAGCAAAAGCAACACAATGACAATGACCTTGGATGTGACAATGACTTCTTAGCTACAGCTCCATTGGTTCAACCCAAGAAGAAATTAGTGATAAGCAGGGATTCTTGAAAAATGAATAAAAAAAAAACTTCTGCCCTATGAAAGGTAATAAAAAGAGAATCTACAGGGTAGGAGAAAATATTTGCAAAAGACAAATTTAGTAAATGAATATTAATCAAAATATATCTAGACATCTTAAAACTGAACAAAAACAGAACAAACCAGCTAAAAAATGGTACAAAGATTTTTAACAGTCACATCAACAAAAGATTGCAGATCATAAACAAGCATAAAAAATCATGCTCTACAGTATGCAAATTAATCCAATCATGATTCAGGTGTAATGATACTGCAATCCCAGCACTCTGAAGAATCAGCAGGAAGATTGCAAGGTTGAGGCCAGCTTGGGCTATATACAAGACCTGGTCTCAAAACACAACAATGTAAAACAGAAAGAAAAATGCAACAGTGAGACACTACTGCACATCCACTAGTATGACAAAAATATGGAAAACTGACCCCAAATGCTGGGGAGAAAAGGAGCAAGAGGATTTCTCATTCATTGCTGGTGGGAATGTAAAGTGGTACAGCCACTTTGGAATGCTGTTTGACAGTATCTTATAAAACTAAACATATTCTTACCATCTGATCCAGTAATCCTATTCTCAGGTAGTTACCCAAATGAGCTAAAAACATATGTCCAAATTAGGACTGCACACAGCTGTTTAAAACAGTTCTGTGCATAATTACGAAAATCTAGAATAACTAAGATGTCCTTTAAGTTACATGAATGGATAAACTATGTTAACATCCAGACAATGGAATATTATTCAGTACTAAGAAGAAATGACTATCTGGTAATGTGAACACAGGGAGGAAACTTACATGTATTTTGCTGAAAGAAAAAAAGCCAACATGAAAACTCTCTCTACTGTATAATCCCAACTATAGACTATTATGAAAAAAGTAAAACTGTAGAAACAATAAAATCTGTGGTTTCCAAGGGTTGGGAGAAAAAGGGAAGAAGAGGCAGAGTGGAGAGATGGCAGTGAGTCTACTCTGTATGACTTGTAACAGTGGATCCACATCACTATGCCATTATACATTTGTCCAAACCCACACAATGTACACTACCAAGAGTGGAGCTTCGTATCAACTAAGGGTTCTGATGTACATTAATATATATTCATCATTAAAAAGTGCTATAAACGTAGCACTCCTGGTGGGGGGAAATGTTAATGTTGACGGAGCTATTTACATGTGGGACAGGAAGTACGTTTGAATTATCTGTGTCTTCCTCTCAAATTTCCCATAAACCTAAAACTGCTCTATAAAAATCAATCTATTAAAACATAATGTGACTTGATCCAAGATGGCGACAAAGAGCAGCAGACTTGTGAGCTCCTGATCCAGAGACCCTGCCAAGAAGTTGGTGACACACCTGGCTCAGGTAAAGCACCAGGGACAGCCAAAAGCATGGAACTCTGAACACTTAGATCATGGAAGGCTTCTCCACACCACAATCTAATAAAAGAACAGCCAGCCTACCAACTCCATGCCCCATAGGTCTGCAGAGCTGCTGCTCCATTCTGCCAAGCTATCTGCCCCACTCGGCTTCGCCAAGCCAAATCCCTGAACCAGACCCACACTTGCCTCTCTGGCCACGCGGCTCCATGCACCACTGGGATCCCCGTCCCTTGGCCGCAACATCAGATCCACGACCACCGGGATCCCCGCCACCCATCCGCACCAGATCAGAGCCCAGAGCCAGTCCCACAGCTCGCTGGAATATCCGCCCCCCAACCCCACCGCCCTTCAGACCCTGCTGTGCCCAGCTATGTGTGGGATGACTGAACCTCCACCCCTGGGACTCCAGCCTATCAGGCCCTGCAGGGCTCCAGCTCCATGTGGAATGAATGGAGCCCTGCCCTGCTGGGACAGGCACCAGCCTGGCATGAAACAGCCACATCCACCAGCCCCCCAGGAACCTCGCTCCTCAGGCAGAGCTGGCCCCCAGCTCTACAGACTTCCCAGATAACCACTCCACCAGGCACATGTTCCGGCCACCACTAGAGGGCTCCAAGCATCCCTAAGAGACACACACAGACTGGACTAGACACTAAAGAAATAAAAACAACTAAGCCTGCAATCTTTCTGTTCCAGAACTGGTGATTTTTTTGTTTTTCTTTTTCTCCCTTCTTCAAGGGTTTGGCAGCCTGATTTGCTGTTTGATCACCCACTGTGTCTCCCTTTTGTTTTCTTTTTTTCTACTCTTCTCTCTTCCTTTTATCTTTCCTTCTCTTTCTCTTTTTTATTATCTTTCCTTCTCTTTCTCTTTTTTATCCTTCTCTCATGATTTTGTTAGTATTGATATTGTAAACTAGCTAATACCACATTACACATAATCCAGGGACAGAAATGGTACCTAGTAAAAATACAGGAAGAAGAAAAAGAGATGGAAACCATTGTTTCCCAATCAATAAAGTAGTATTTATTTAGAGTGAAAAGAAGAAAATTGATACCCAGATACAGACTCCAACAAAAAAAAGTAAACTATACCAAGGAACCCTTCCTACTACTATAGGAAACTATACCAAGGACCACAAGAACACCCTAAAAGAAGAAATTCTGGAAGTAATTAATGAGAATTTCATAGAGATCCTACTAGACATGGTCAACCAAAACATACAGGAGACACCCAAGAAATTCCAAGACAACAAAACTAAAGAATATGAGAAAAGACAGAAACAAATAAATGAAACATTAAGAGCCCTAAACAAACACCAAACTGAAAAAAAGATCACCATAAGCAGAGAGATAAATGAATTAGGGCAAAAATTGGCAATATTAAGAAGTAACCCAATATTAAAGAAGGAAAAAATCAGAAAAAGAATGAAACAGAAATACAAAACAAAATGGAAGGCCATCCCAGCAGAACAGAACAAACAAGACAGAATCTCAGAACTTGAAGATGAAATGGTCATTAAAGGAAAAACTGAAGAATTGTTAGTTAAACAACTCAAGACCTGTGAAAAGAAAATGCATGAACTCACTGACTCCATCAAAAGACCAAACCTGATAATCATGGGCATTGAAGAAGATGAAAAATTGCAAGCAAAAGGAATGAGTATATAGTCAACAAAACAATAACAGAAAATTTCCCAAATCTAGATAAAACTATGCCCATTCAGGTACAGGAAGCCTCCAGAACACCAAACAGACCTGACCAAAATAGAACTACCCACAACATATTATTATTAAAACAACAAGTATAGAAACTAGAGTAAGAATATTGAAGGCTGAAAGAGAGAAAAAACAAATAACATACAAAGGTAAACCTATCAAAATCACAGCAGACTTCTCAACAGAAACATTAAAAACAAGAAGAGCATGGGGTGAGATCTTCCAAGCACTGAATGAAAATAACTTTAATCCTAGGATACTCTACCCAGCAAAGCTATCATTCAAAATAGATGGAACAAAAAAGTCTTGCATGATAAGCAGAAATTAAAACAATATATGACCACCAAGCCACCACTACAAAAGATTCTCCAAGGAATTCTGCATACATAAAATGAAAGCAAACAAAACCATGAAAGGGCAGGGAATACCAAACCACAGGAGAAGAAAAGGAAAGAAAGTAAAAAGTAACATTGGTTTAGCTACACGTACTCAAACTCTTAATCAACAAAGACAACTACATGACAGGGATCACCATGTACTTATCAATACTAACACTGAATGTTAATGGACTAAATTCCCCCATCAAAAGACACCGATTGGCAAACTGGATTAAAAAGGAAGATCCAACAATCTGCTCCATACAGAAGACCCACGTCATCAACAGAAGTAAATCCTGGCTGATCGTGAAAGGCTGGAAGAAGATATACCAAGCCAATGGTCCCCCAAAACAGGCAGGGGTAGCAATACTTATCTTGGACAAAGTAGACTTCAAACCTACATTGATCAAAGGAGACAAAGAAGGACACTCCATATTAATAAAAGGGGAAATACACCAAAAGGAAATAACAGTTATCAACCTATATGCACCCAACTTCAATGCACACAATGTCATCAAACATACTCTGAAGGACCTAAAGACATATATAAACTCCAACACAGTGATAGTGGGAGACCTTAATACTCCCCTATCACCTATAGATAGGTCATCCAAACAAGAAACAGAAAAAGAAATCCTTGAACTAAATCACACCATAGATCAAATGGACCTAGCTGATGTCTATAGAATATTTCATCCAACTTCTGCACAATACACATTCTTCTCAGCAGCCCATGGAACTTTCTCCAAAATTGATCATATCTTAGGGCACAAAGGAAGCCTTAGCAAATATAAGAAAATAGAAATAATCCATGCATTCTATCTGACCACAATGTATTAAAACTATAAATCAACAACAAAAACAGCAGTAAAAAGCATGCAAACAAATGGAAGTGGAACAACACATTGCTTAATGACGAATGGGTCATTGATGAAATAAAAGAGGAAATTAAAAGTTTCCTGGAAGTTAATGAAAATGAAAACATGACCTACCAGAACATATAGGACACAGAAAAGGCAGTCTGAAGAGGAAAGTTTATAGCCATGAATGCATAAAATAAAAGGACAGAAAGATCTCAAGTCAATGACCTAATATTACAGCTCAAACAAGTAGAAAAACAAGAATAAGCTAATCCCAAAACAAACAGAAGGAAAGAAATAATTAAAATAAGGACTGAAAACAATGAAATAGAAACCAAAAAAAAACCATACAAAGAATCAATGAAACAAAAAGCTGGTTCTTTGAAAAAATAAATAAGATTGACAGACCCCTGGCAAAACTGACCAAAATGAGGAGAGAAAAAACCCAAATCAGTAAAATCAGAAATTCAAAAAGGGAGATAACAACAAACACCATGGCAATCCAGGAAATCATCAGAGACTACTTTGAGAGTTTATAATCTAATAAATTTGAAAATCTTGAAGTAATGGACAGATTTCTAGAAACTTAACCAAAACTGAACCAAGAAGATATTAATCAACTGAATAGATCCATAACACAAAAAGAAATTGAAGGAGCAATCAAGAGTCTCTAAAAAAAGAAAAATCTAGGACCTGATGGATTCTATGCTGAATTCTATCAGATGTTTAAAAAACAACTGATACCAACGCTCCTTAAACTGTTCCATGAAATAGAAAGGGAAGGAACTCTGCCTAACTCATTTTATGTAGCCAGTATTACACTCATCCCAAAACCAGACAAAGGCACCTCCAAAAAGGAGAATTATAGTCCAATTTCCTTAATGAATATCGATACAAAAATCCGTAATAAAATAATGGCAAACCAAATCCGACAACACAACAGAAAGCTCATACACCACGACCCAGTTGGCTTCATCCCAGGAATGCAGGGGTGATTCAACATATGTAAATCTATAAATGTAATGCAGCACATCAATCGAAACAAAGACAAAAAACACTTGATCATCTCAATAGATGCAGAAAAAGCCTTCAAAAAGATACAACACCACTTCATGATAAAAGCTCTAAGAAAATGAGGACTAGAAGGAATGTACCTCAACATTGTAAAAGCTATGTATGACAAACCTACAGCCAACATCATACTTAATGGTGAAAAACTGAATCCATTTCCCCTAAAATCAGGAACAAGACAAGGGTGCCTACTATTCCCACTCCTATTCAACATAGTACTGGAATTCCTAGCCAGAGTAATTAGGCAAGAAAAAGAAATAAAAGGAATACAAATAGGTAAAGAAACTGTCAAAATATCCTTATTTGCAGATGATATGATGCTATACCTTAAAAAACTCTACCCAAAAACTCTTGGACAGCATAAACAGCTCCACTAAGGTGACAGGATACAAAATCAATTTACAAAAATCATTAGCTTTTCTATACACCAACAATAAGCAAACTAAGAAGGAACATATGGAAACAATTCCATTCACAATAGCCTCAAAAATAATCAAATACCTAGGAGTAAATTTAACAAAAGATGTGAATGAACTCTACAAGGAGAATTACAAACTCCTGAAGAAAGAGATTGAGGAAGACTACAGAAGATGGAAAGATCTCCATCTTCATGGATCAGTAGAATGAACATAGTAAAAATGGCTATACTACCAAAAGCAATCTACATGTTTAATGTAATTCCCATCAAAATCCCAATCACTTTCATCACAGAGATTTAAAAATCTACCCTAAAGTTCATTTGTAAACACAAGAGACTGAGAATAGTCAAGGCAATACTCAGCAAAAGAGCAATGCTGGAGGTATCACAACTCGACTTCAAACTATATTACAAAGCAATAACAAGAAAAACAGCATGGTACTGGCATAAAAAGACATGAAGACTAGTGGAACAGAATAGAAGATCCAGATATAAATCCACACAACTATACCCACTTTATTTTAGACAAAGTTGCCAAAAACACGCAATGGAGAAAAGACAGCCTCTTCAACAAATGTTGCTGGAAAAAGTGGTTATCCATGTGCAAGAAACTGAAACTAAATCCATGTCTATCAGTCTGTACTAGTATCAACTCAAATGGATCAAGGACCTAAATATCACACCTGAAAATCTGAAGTTACTAAAGGAAGGAGCAGGAAACACTCTGGAACTAATAGGTATAGGAAAGGACTTCCTCAGTACAACCCCAGCAGCCTAGCAACTAAGAGAAAGGATGGACAAATGGGACTTCATAAAATTAAAAAGCTTCTGTATAACAAAAGAAATGGTCTCTAAACTGAAGAGACCACCCACAGAGTGGGAGAAAATATTTGTGAGCTATACGTCACTCAAGGGACTGATAACCAACCAATATATACAGGTAACTGAAGAAACTAAACTCTCCTAAAATCAATGAACCAATTAAAAAATGGGCAACTGAGCTTAATAGAACTTTTTCAAAAGAAGAAATTCAAATGGCCAAAAAACACATGAAAAAATGTTCACCATCTCTAGCTATAAAGGAAATGCAAATCAAAACCACATAAGATTCCACCTCACCCCTGTTAGAATAGCCATCATCAAAAACACCACCAACAACAAGTGTTGGTGAGGATGTGCGGAAAAAGGAACCCTCATACACTGCTGGTGGGAATGCAAGCTGGTGCAACCATTCTGGAAAAATATTTGGAGACTTCTTAAAAATCTAAACATAGACCTGCCATATGATCCAGCAATCCCACTCCTGGGGGTATACCCAACTGAATGCAGCACAGGTTACTCCAGAGGCACCTGCACACCCATGTTTATTGCAGTGCTATTCACAATAGCCAAGTTATGGAAACAACCAAGATGCACCACTATTGATGAATGGATCAAGAAATGTGGCACTTGTACACAATGGAATTTTACTCAGCCATGATGAAGAATGAAATCTTATCATTTGCAGGTAAATGGATGGAACTGGAAAACATCATTCTGAGCGAGGTCAGCCAAGCTCAGAAGACCAAAAATCATATGTTCTGCCTTATATGTGGACTTTAGATCTAGGGCAAATGCAGCAATGTGGTTGGACTGGGACCACATGACAAGGGGAGAGCATATATGGGAGATATAGGAATAGGTAGAAAACTCAAAACATGAAAGCATTTTAAGTCCCCACTCCAGAGGAGCTAATACAGAGACCTTAAAGCAACAGAGGTTATCATGAGAAGGGGATCAGTAACCAGTGTAAAGACTAGTTAGAGATGAATCAACATGGGTCATAACATGAAAGCAATGCTAGGAATATTTCTGGGTGGCTATCTGTAACTCAACTTGTGAAAACATTTTGTCTTCCTTATTATGCTTTTCTCTTTTCTTTAACAAAACTAGTGATAAAGGCTGAACAGGACCTGCCTGGAACTGAGGGAGGAAGGGTGGAGAGGGTGGTGGAGAGGTCAGGGGGGAAAAATAACCCAGACAATGTATGCACATGTGAATAAATGAATAATAAAACATAACATAAAGAAAGAAAGAAGGAATTCGAAATGAAAAAACAATTAATGTGAGATTTAGGTTAGCTTAAACTTCCAAACTTACTCAGATTTATTTTACCTAAACTAGCAACATGAGCTATTGGCTAGAATTTCTTCATGTTAATTTGGTGTTCTAACTACACTAATAAAATATGAAGCAAAGTATCTAGTATAAAAGGATAAAATAAAATTTTTGTAATAAAATATGTAAAATTAATGCTTTGAACTTGCCTCTCTTTTAAAATTTTAGATTTTAGATTAGCAAAGAAATCAAAGGAAAAATTTACTTGCGTGCAAAAAAATTCCATATACATTGAACTGTGAATACAAAGAGGCTATATAGCTATTAAGGTAATGATTTGGCTAAATAATTTATTGCAAAGTCAGTTGACATATTCTTTGTGCTTTAAAATAGAACTAAAGACAATTTCAAATAAAATTCTGAACAGAACCTGAACATCATTGGATTAAGTAGGTAGTCTATCAAGACAGAATGTTCTGAAAAAATATTATCTTATTAAATATGTTTTCTTTAATAAAATTAAAAAATTTGGACTAACATCTGAAAATAGGTCAGATTTAAAATATTTACACACAGCAATCATTCTGGAAAACAACATCGATCAAAATGAATTTTCAGATGAGAATTTAAAAATAAACATTCTAACTAATTTAAATGTCACAAATATTAACATTATAAATAATTCATAATGCTTTTCACAAATTTGATTCTGATTACAAAATATTAGGAAAATATAAAAATATGGGCACAAACAAATCTAAGTTTATTTAGTATATTATTTGTGCCCATATTTTTACTATTTCCTTCTATGTATTTCCTACAAGAGAACAGAGTAAGTTTCGTTTAACAAAATTTGGAATAGCTTATAAAATTGAAGGTAGAAGGATTTTAATGTGACAGTTCCCTGATAAAATTTGAACTCAAAGTAAATTTTGTATGAAAATCTCTGGAAAATTGTAGCTTTTGATAATATATATTTTATAAACACAAATAGCTTTTAAAATAATTATATATACATATACTTTTTCTAATTCTACTAAAGCCTTTACTGTAACAGGAAATGGATACAAAATTGTAGCCCAGCAACAAAATCAATTTATTATCTTTCTCATTCTTTTTGTTGTACTTGTTTCCTATAATACTCAATATCAATGATTTTCACCTTAGGCTTCTGTGCTTTATATAAGACGTGCTCTAGGACTTTCAAAATTTTCAGCAAATAATTTGTATGTCTATTATACATCATCAGTGAAGTATATCATTACACATACTGTATTTTGGAAAAATACTGCACTTAATTTACCAATTAAATATTTTGAGATTTAAGTAATCTTTATTATGACATGCTATATTTTAAATAAAATATGAGAGTGTTATATTGATGTTATAATAAGTGTCACTATATTAATATATTGATGTGATATACTGATATTGTGCTCATTAGATATGGAAATTACATATAACATTAGGATTATTCAATGAAATAAAAAATGGATGATTTTATATTCCTTCAGAACATTGGCTTATAGACTGGAAGTGTGGCTCAAGTGGAAAAACACCTGCTTTGCAAGAAAGCATGAAGCTCTGAGTTCAAACCTCAGTCCCACCAAAAAAAAAAAAAAACAGAAAATGAAATTAAAGCTCACCTGTCACCTGTAATTCTAGCTACTCAGGAGGCAGAGATCAGGGCAAATAGTCTGCAAGACACTGTCTCTAAAATACCCAACAAACACACACCCACACACATACACACAAAAAAGGGCTGGTAGAGTAGCTCAAGTGGTACAGCACCTGCTTATCACATGCAGGGCTCTGACTTCAAGCCCCACTACCAAACATTGATTTACACAAATATTAGATCTGTTCTATATTGCCACTTTTTATTAGCTATCCCATAATTGCTTTAGCTTATTCCGATAACTCATGCATATATTTTTCTTATTACTGATCCCATAGTTAGTTTTGCCTATTCCAATAATTCATGTAGATGCAATCTTAAAATATATATTCTTTCATATATGATTTCTTTTGCTTAACACTATTTTTTGAAGTTCATTCATAATGTCTTATTTATCAGTAGTCCCATTCCTTTTTATTGCTGAGTGGCATTTCACTCTATAGTTAGACCACAATCTATTCATTTTCCTGTAAACACTTGAATTATTTTCAATTGTTGCGAATATTCTCATAGGAGTCTTTTCTAGATGTATGTTGTTCTTGTATCTGGGATAAACACAAATCCACATAGGGTTGAGTTTAACTTTTTTTTAAATGTGCCAAGGAAGAACCTTTGTAAATGCTAAAATGTACCCCCCAGCATAACAACAATACAAAAAGAAATGAAAATGAATAAATAAATAAATATATGATGATGAGTTCTCCAAATAATTGTTGAATTTTAAATTCTACTGGCAAAACCTTAGCATTTCATAAAAGTTTCAATTGCTCCTCATGCTTGCTAATGTTAGGGTTTGTATTGCTAATTTTCAGCATTGTACAAAATTGAAATGACATCACATGGTGATTTAATTTGCATGTCTTGATGACTCTTGATGGCCATTCATGTGTCTTCTTTTGTGAAGTGTCTGTTTAGTCTTTTTCCCACTCTTAATTGAGTTTTTTGTCTTTGTATTATTGATTTGTCAATGTCCTTTTTATATTCTTCATATAAATTCTTTCCATAGCAGTTGCACTAATTTACATTCCCACGAACATTATAGAAGTGTTCCTTTTTCCCCACATTCTCACCAGCATTTTTTTTTTGTCAATAGTAGCCACTGTAGGGTTAGACAGAATGTCAATATCGTTTTGATTCGCATTTCCTTGATGGTCAAGGGTATTGAGCATTTTTTTATATGCTTATTGGCCAGTTGTACTTTTTGTTTTGAGAATTGTTTGTTCAGTTCATTTGTCCATTTATTCAGTAGGTTGTTTATTCTTTCAGAGGTTATTAATTTGACTCCCTGTGTATTCTGGTTACTAATACCTTGGCCAAGATTTTCTCCCATTCTGTAGCTGTCTCTTCAGTTATGTGACCATTTCCTTTGCTGTACTGAAGCTTTTTATTTTCATGCAGTCCCATTTTTCAATACTTTCTCTTAATTGCTGACCTAATAGTATTCTGTTTGTTAAAGTTATTACCTATGCCTATGTAATCTAGTGTGTTCCTGATTAATTTCACCATTTCAGAGCTTACATTAAGATCTTTAATACACTTTGAACTGATGCTAGTACAAGTGAGAGATTGAGATCTAGTTTCAGTCTTCTGCATGTAGAAATCCAGTTTTCCCAGCACCATTTGTTGAAGAAGCTGTCTTTTCTCCAACACATATTTTGAGGTCCTCTGTTGAAAACCAGTTGGTTATGGTTGCATAGGTTAGTATCAATGCCTTCTATTCTATTCTATTGGTCTTCATGTCTGTTTTTGTGCCAGTAGCATGCTGTTTTTATTGCTATGGTTCTGTAGTATAGTTTGAAGTCAGGTACTGTGATACCTCCAGTGTTGCTGTTTTGGCTCAGGATAGTTTTGGGTATTTAAGGTCTTTTATGCTTCCATATGGACTTTAAGACTGATGTTTCTACTGACTTTTCTTAACTTGATAAAGAATGTCATTATTGATTGCAGATAAATGTGTAGAACTAGAAAACATCATATTAAGCAAGTGAGCCGGGCTTAAAAAGTCAAAGGTAGATGTTTTCCATCATATGTGAAAGCTAGCCCTGTAAGTTAAATGTGTATATAAATATATATGGTCATATATATAGTACATATATATATAGTGAGAAAAAAATTCTATTAGTGAGTCTTTCTGAGGGCACTACTGGAGGTGGGAGCGGGAAAGAAAAAGAGAATGAAAATATTGAAATCATTCATCTTTACATAAATGTAACATAATGTACTCTACCAAAAGCTATTGAATATTTGGGGAGCATGATGACAAAGAAAGAGTAAGTAATTGGGGGCTAATTTAATTACGGTACCATATCTACAGTCTTAAAGCACTAAGGTGAAACCCACTTCTACTATCAATTTATACTTAAAAAAATGAAAAACAGAACGTTAAAACAGGTCTTTTCTGGGGGGGTAAGTACCAGTGGGAGGGAGTGGAAATAAGGAAAGGGTGGATGAGGGTAAATATGGCAGATGTGTTTTGTATCCATATATGAAAATAGAAGAATGAAACCTGTTGAATTGTTCTAGGAAGGAGGGGAGGTGGTAAAAATGAGGAAGAGTGATGGAGAGGGCAAATTTTACTAAAATGTAAGCACATATGCAAAGATCACAATGTACTCCCCTCTACAACTATTATCTGCTAATAATTTCTTTTAAATTTCATTATATTTTAAGCTACCTGAGCAATTTTAAAAACAAAAGGAAAGATTTGATTTTGTGTATCATCTAGTGTTTTTTCTTTCAACTAAACTCTAAGAAGAACAATGCCCACTTTTTATATATTATTTTTTTCTCACCTGTATTTAATACTTCATGACCCAAGAATTTTCCCCCTTTAACTAAACAGATGGTCTCATCTCTACTCATGGCACATAGGAAACAGAAGCCAATGCAACAAGTTTTACCTTGACTTCCAATCATTACTGGAGCTATTCATGCAATTAATCTAATCTAGTCTAAATTAGCTAGGATGATTTATTTTCTTATCAACAAGCTGTTTTTAAAAATCCTCTATTTGGAAATGTCTTTTCTCAAATCTCATTTTGTTTGTCTTATTGATACTTTCTCCCCAATTTCTACCTGGCTGTTTCTTCTAGATGGTCTCTGCTTATTTAACCGTGTGCTGGGTATCATTCCTTGGTGCTCCTATTTCACTCAGTGCTTTCTCCATCACAGACGTGATCACTGCAGATCGCACTTGCCTATGAACCCATCTGAAACCCGCCTCATAACCCAGCATGCATATACACATAGACCACGAGGAGAAATCATGCCTATCTCACGGTTCTATCGCCAACACCAAGCACTGGGCCCAACACTCAGTGTACACAATAAAAGTGCACACAAATGATTGTGTGAATAACACCTTTCATCTGATCGTGTTACACCAGCATGTTGCAAAGCTCTGGCTAGAAGAGATTAACCAAGTGATGAAATAAATATTAAGTTGCCAAAATTACACAAAGTTATATATCCAGTGGTAAGAAAGAAGGAATTTGTTAGCTTAGTGGATTAATTTCTATAATTTGTAAGTTTTGAAAGTGACTCTTGGTAAAGAAGAATGGAAGAGTAAATATTATTTCCCTAGGAGTAATCTCATCCCTGAAAGATCAAATTATTGAAATGTCTAGGAGGGACAACTCTCTTCATCCTTCAGAAATATTATCAGTGCTGATGTATAGGACAGCAGAGTGATATTTGGCAAAGACTGAAAAAACATTGATTTAAAAACACAGATTCTTTCTTTGTTTCTGGATTTGAACTTAGAACCTTGCAGTGGCTAGGCAAATGCTCTACCAGTTGAATCACTCCAGCAGTCCAAAACAAAGGTTCTCAAGAATTGACTAGTTTTTTTTTTTTTAATTCACCTGCATGCACTTTAGAGTTAAGCTCACTGGAAGACTTTAGCAGTTTAGTTCAGAATCTAAACAGCAGTTCTTTAAGTGGCATGATAACATCCTAACAGAATTTAGTGTAGTTTCTAAATATGGACAACACTCCCCGTTAATGGCAGTGAGCACTTTGGGAGAATTGATTTTATAAGTAGATTTTTATCTTGTGCTTTACAATGCAGCACTACTTACTTAGAGAGCTGAGTTAACTCTTTTAGCTAAGGATTGTTTATTTCTTAAGGATGGAAATTATCATGAATGAATTATCAAAACGAATTAGAACTTTAACAAGATACTTTGGAGCTGGAGAGATCCCAAAGATCACCTCATGACTTTATGAGAAACATAAGGCCCAGAAAAGTGAGGTCTTACTTGGCCAAGATACAGACATTGTTTGCAGCAGAAACCTCCTGTCTTTGACAGTCCAGGTGCATCTCTTCTTGTACCCTGCCTCTTCCAGTCCACTCACAAGGCTGAAGCCACAATTTTCCTTCCAATTCAGACATTCTAAGGGAATGCTCCTTTAGGGGCCTTTGTACCTACTGGGGACCACGCAGAGGTCATTCCTCCCTATGTCTTCTCATAGCTTATTCCTTTCCATCCAGATCTCTACAAATATGCCAACTTCTACACTTGTCTTAAGAAATTCTTTCTCTACCCTGTCCTCATTTTTATATTATGTCACCCTGTGTTTTTTCTTCATAATACTCACCAGAAATTGTCTTGTCTATGACTTTATTTTATATATTTATTATTAAGCTATACCACAATAACATGGTTATCTTACATACTGCTGTCTCAAAACCTAGGTGACATTATGGGACTAGAAAGCACTCAGTGAAATTTGCTGAGTGACTAAATTGTAGAACCCTATGATACTTCTGATGCCAGTCTTACTACAATGTTTGAAAATGTAAAACAGCGAAGAATATGAATATAAACACATGCTCAATTTTAGGAAATTATTCTCTACCCAATGCCTTTTTTGTAATGAACATTCCCTGGGAAATGAAAATAGCTCTGTAACTACTCACTGACATACATTGATCAATATCAATTTAAAAATGCATCAATATTTTTATCCCTGTCTGTCTGCATTAATTCATATATCACTATGCGTCTGCTTCTTGGCATCTGCTGATTCCAGATTCTCCGGTTTGCAGCATAGCATCATGGAGTTGGGTGCCATATGGCTGCCCTTCTTTGGTCCAAGTTTTGCTCAATCAATTGACGGCAGACTGACTCATGCCATTTTAAAGAAGACAGAGACTTGATATGGAGCCAATCCATTAAAATATTTTCTTGAAGGAAAATATGCTCTAAGCAGTATGTGCAGGAACATAGCTACACTACATATATAAATATATGTAAAAAAATGCTCTTTGTACTTAATGGTTGTCTCAGAGATAAATTGTCAGAAACTTGTTTTATCCCTGAAGGGAAATGCTTCTTCCAAAATTTTAGCTAGTACTGTGCTCATGTGTGTAACTAAAATTATTCTTTATCAACAGTAGCAAATGTCTTTTATATCCTGAAGTAGGATAGTTTATTCTCTCAGTGCTAGCAATCTAAATAAAAAAGAAAGAAAAAATGGAAACCGATGTTATAATTTAGCAAGGTTTAAATGCCACCAAAATATTTAGAAATGCTTTGAAAAGTATTCTGATTATGACCTAGTAGTATAGAAAATATACCAATAATTCTGGCTTTTCTGTGACTCCAATCCAAATTCTGTCTAGTTAGTTAATGACAAGTCATCCTATTCACAAATTATAGAAGTAATTGTAAAAATATAAATAATAGTATTGAATAAAATAGGATAAAAGCATGACAGTACAGTAGTGATTCAAATCAACCTAAATTTAAATAAGAAAAAATTGAAGATCATAAAAATGGTGAATGAATTTAGCTCTGAGATTACTAGTGGCTGAAGCAAAGAGTATAAAAGTTTACTTCTATGGTTTACAGTGTCCATGAGATATATTCTTTAAATATCAGTTATTTAAGAAAGGGAAAGGATTTTCAGCACCAGAAACATCTGTCTTAATTAGGGCTTCACGAAGATGACATTGAATCTTATCTGAGTAGCCTTGGCCATACCTCTGTAGTTAATTCAGTGGGAGTTCTCTGGAATTATGTCTTGGATTAATACCAGGTACCAAAATGCAGTTTTCAAAGACAGATTCCAAAAAATGCTAGAAATCTGTGTTCCAAATTGGGCTTGCTAAGGTGTCTTGAGTTAGCTTTAGCAATAAAAGAAAGACCAAGAGATAAGTATGTCCCATGATCTCTGTTATAACAAAGGTACAATGTCAGAAGTGCCATTTAATTTTTTTTCTTTTATTATTCATATGTGCATATAAGGCTTGGGTCATTTCTCCCCCCTGCCCCCACCCCCTCCCTTACCACCCACTCCACCCCCTCCTTCTCACCTCAACCCCCTCAATACCCAGCAGAAACTATTTTGCCCTTATTTCTAATTTACTTGTAGGAGAGTATAAGCAATAATAGGAAGGAACAAGGGTTTTTCCTGGTTGAGATAAGGATAGCTATACAGGGAGTTGACTCACATTAATTTCCTATGCGTGTGTGTTACCTTCTAGGTTAATTCTTTTTGATCTCACCTTTTCTCTAGTTCCTGTTCCCCTTTTCCTATTGGCCTCAGTTGCTTTTAAGGTATCTGCTTTAGTTTCTCTGCGTTGAGGACAACAAATGCTAGCTAATTTTTTAGGTGTCTTACCTATCCTCACCCCTCCCTTGTGTGCTCTCACTTTATTATGTGATCAAAGTCCAATCCCATTGTTGTGTTTGCCCTTGATCTAATGTCCACATATGAGGGAGAACATACGATTTTTGGTCTTTTGGGCCAGGCTAACCTCACTCAGAAGTGCTATTTAATTTTTAAAAGGATGTTTAATTATGTTGGCATGTTGATGCTAGCCATCATTTTCCACTCTAAAATTTTAACAATAATATAGATAATTCACAATAATGTAGATAATATACAAGGCTAACAGAATGTGGATGTACATTCTTACTCCAACTCTACCACTTGCTCAGTGTATGACCATAGAGAAGTGAGTTTCTTTTCTCATAAGTTTGTTTCTCATAAAAGTGAAAACAGCTGTCCATGGTAGTGCATACCTGAGAAGCAGGAGGATCACAAGTTTGAGGCCAGCCTGGGCTACATAATGAGACCCTATCTCAAAAAAGAAAAAAAAATGAAAATAATCCGACTTATATCTGACACCTAAAAAGGAAATACATCAATTATTATAGGCAAGAGGTCCCTACCCCCATCCCAGTAGTATCTGGAACATAGTAGGTACTCAGTAATTGATGAAACATATTCACTTTGCTGCCTTTTGAACTGTATCAGAAAAACATTCCTCAAACAACAGGGGTAGTTATTAGATAAAACTTTCTTTGAACTACAGGAACTGCAATTAGTAGATGAAAAGTGCTGGTTGGTCCTTAGATGTTATTGGCCATGTCTACTTTTCACTATGCTGCCATTTCCTCTGTATTCCATAACTGCCTCAAGAAGGGAAGGGATATTCCAAACTTTTCTTTTGTTACAAGAAAGTTTTAATTGAAAACAAGAGTGCTAGGGTGAATACAGCTTCAGCAGATTCCCAGTTAAATTAGAAGGGGCTTTTCGTTTAAGTCCTAGTGTTGATATGTCACTGTGCCCTGTCACTTTGAAAAGCGATAGTGCTTTGTTATCAGCACTGAGCCCTGGCAGGCTTCTGATGTAGACTTAGAGTAAAATAGAATGCCAGAATGATGAAGGCGCTGCTTACCTTCAAAACCCTCCAGGCTATGGACATGGAATAGGTGCTTACATACTGCTCTGTCCAGCCCAGTGGGTTTGATAATCTTTTACCAATCACTTTCATACGTGATATCAAATTCATAATCTTAAAATGACTGAATGAATTGCGGTAGAAACATAAATAGTTCTTCTTTCCCTAATTTATGCAATCTAACCTCCTTATTGCTTAGTTAAATTGTTAATAAGTAATTTTTGCTCTTTAATGTGAAAATTATTTTCACAAAGTATTTAAAGAAATAATACTGTAACATGATGATCAACAGAGGAGTCTGACCTTCCTGTAAACATTCTCATTTATAGAGTAAATGTTGTCCATCTTTCATCTTTTTACCATACACTGAGATGGGTGCTGGGAATGGACAGATGAATTAGAAATCTCTGTCTTCGAGCAGAGATCCAAACAGAAACAGGTAATTATAAAATGAGATGGTAAATGAACTATTATGCATAGAATATTACTGAAGCACAAAAAGCAATCATCTTGATGTCTCTTAGGAGGAGAGTAACAGAAATAGTGCATGTCTAACCAGTATTCTCGCTCCTAATTACAAGATCAGCAAATTCTATGCAGGACTGAGTATTTATATTGATAATGACATTACTTTTCGCAGCTGGAACAAGATTTCTCTAAAGAAGAGGTGAGTGAGCAAATTTTAATAGAAAGTCTTATAGGAAAAGTGAAAAGGTGTGTGAGGACTTGGCACCAACATTCCTCCTTATTTTGGTTGCTCCTTCCCTGTGTGGAGTGCACATGTGTGTGTGTACACACACACACACACACACACACACACACACACACACATGCTTCCTCTCTCCTCTTTCTCTCTCTCTTACACACACATACACACACACACATGCTTTCTCCCTCCCTCCCTCTTCCCTTCCTCTCATTCGCTCTCTTTCTCACTTACACAACACACACACACACACACACACACGCTTCCTCTGTCCTCTTTCTCTCTCTCTTACACAACACATACACACTCACACTTTGTATGCACTAAAGAGTCCCAGTCCTATCCTTGGCTACATAGAAAAGCAACTGCCTATGAAAAATTCTTTAGCACACCTACGATCTATAATGTAGGCTCCCTTTTCTCCTCAGTATGTTTCTTCATATGAAACTGAAGATTTAAACACATATAGGTGAAGACAGTTTAAAGCAGTATATATTGTGAAAGAAATATTTTTGCCCCATTTACAAAAAGCTAGGTCTGAGCCAGGCATGGTGGCTGATATCTTTAATCCCAGCTATTCTGAAGACTGAGGTCAGAAAGATCATGGTTCAAGGCCAGCATAGCAAAAAGTTAGCAAGACTGCATCTTAACTTTTTAAGTTCCCTGTATATTCTGGTTATCAGTCCTTTGTCTGATGTATAGTTGGCAAATATTTTCTCCCACTCTGTGGGTGTTCTCTTCAGTTTAGAGACCATTTCTTTTGATGAACAGAAGCATTTTAGTTTTATGAGGTCCCATTTATCTATGCTATCTCTTAGTTGCTGTGCTGCTGGGGTTTCATTGAGAAAGTTCTTAACAAATAACCCAGGTATGGTGGTTTGTCTCTGGAATGCCGGCTATGTGAGAGGCACCAGTAGGCATAGTGCAGTCCAAGTCTGGCCCAGGCTAAAAACTGAGACTCTATCTGAAAAATAGCTAAAAAATGGTGGGGGTTATAAAGCAAGGGCCTCGGTTCAAGAAGTAGAGCACCTGCCTGATAAACATAGGCCCTAATTTCAAACTCCAGGACTGCCAAAACAATTTTGCAACTTGTGTTTTTTAATCTATTTGTGTATCATATCTCCTTCTCACTGCTGTAGCATTTCAACCACACAGCTGTGCTGCTCTGAGCCATATTTGATTTTTTTTCATGGTAACTTCAACCCAAAAGCTAACTATTTTTTCAGAGGATATGATCATGTGTAGCACCTTGGGATAGATTAAAACTTGATTTTCCCTAATCCATAGACTATGAAATATTCCACTTGTATCTAAAAGAGAATAAAGATAGAATCTTTTGCACCTTCAGTAAAAGTTTTCAAAAAATAAATAAGTCACATGTTTGAGTCCCATTCTTTGAAAGCAAGTTCCCAGAGTAAATAATTCCTGGGCCTGGCCTAAGTTTAAGGGGCAAAATGTGTTGGTCTAGAAGGCTGCCTTTGACTACACCGTCAATCAAAATAAAGGGAAACCTGTGTTCCCATAATTATAGATGTTGCCATTTAAACCCTGCATTTTACTTGACCATTACCTTGTGTACCTTCAGTCTATTAAGTTCAGGAGGGTGGGAGCTTGTCATTATATTTATAGTTTTATTTTAGCACCTGGAACAATAGGAAGCATTCAAGAAATATTTGTCAGATAAATAAGTACTGTCTTTAGAGGATGGAAGACGGAAACTAAAAATGAAGTTAGACTTCAAAGACAACAAATTCATACACATTGAAGTAAAAAATAAAAATGATAAGGAAGACATAGATAACTGAAAATGGTGCTGTATGAGAAATAAGAAAGATTCACAAGTTTTCACTTTCCTCTATCTTGTTTATTATGTGGCATTAGGCTGGTAATAGATATTGAATCTTTTCCTTTAAGCAACAAACTTTAAAAAGTATTATTCATAGACAAAACTTAGATGGCAAATAAAGTGTGATGTCTGACAATGTTATGTAGAACCTGGATTTTAAATGGAGCACTTGTTCCTAAATGGCATACAATATTAGCAACTATCTTATTAAGCTGTTATCTCCTCTGTCAGTAAATATTGTTACCTGATTTCTCCTACCCTCTTATTTACCAGTCATGTTTTCAGGCATTTGGTGGTAAAGAAGTGAATGAGTTTACTTCTATAAACAAAGCCAAATGAGAAATAGTTTGAAGTTATCATGGAGGTAGTTGAGGGTGACTAACTTTTGTGAATAAAGAATATGTGACTATTGTGCCCTCATTATTTCAGCATTGTATAAATAATACTCTTAAAATGTCAAACATATCATAAGAATATCTTATAATGTATCTATTCATATTTTATAAAGAAACACTAACAAGTTGTAGCTGTCAAAATGATCCTCCTTACTAGGCAGAACAAACATAGCAACAAGATGGATGAGATCAGCAATTTATAAGAGAACTGTGCTTTGCTTCTATTTTTAAATTCTCTGCTGGTTTAATCAATGGTCTTATAGCTGTTTAAAGTGTGTGTGTGTGTGCATGTGTGCGTGTGTGTGCGTGTGCGTGTGTGTGTGTGCATGTGTGTGTGTGTGTGCGCACATGCACATTTTCATTCTGTTGGACTGTGTGTTTGTTTACCAATTTTATCACAATTTTAAAATTGAGCTGAAATATTTCATAGCAAAATCATTTATTATGAATCAAATTTCCTCTTAGTTAAATATCCAGTCAAAAAAGAAGATGCAAGGATAAAGTAGTGCATTTTCATGTTTTAAGATACTCTAGGAAAAATTCTAGATCTGTTTGCTTCCTTCTTTGCATTCAACCCTCCTGCTCCCTTAGAAAGGCTTGCACATACACATAAATATTAAGACAAAATAAATACCATTAGCATTTGTTCAAAGTTCAGTTATAAATTTATTAGGTTAGTGATTATAAGATAACATCATCATTAATGTGATAAGTTTATAAATGCAAAGAAACAAAAGAAGAGTCAATTAGATACAACAAATTGTGTAGAATTAAGTGGTGTTTGTAGTATATCTTTTTGTAAAATTAAAGGTTATTTCATATATTATTCATTTTCTCTGAAGAAAAAGCAGCCTGAATAATGTATTTGAAAAATAGGTGTCATTAATTAGAGGGAAATATTAAAACAAATTGTGAAAAAACAATGCAGCAAAATCAAACAGGAAAACCATGGTGCAATAGGAGTAATTGAATCATTCCTTTGATCTTTCTGATAAAAAGCAAATATCAGTGGGGTAGAATGAGCTTATTATGGCCAAAATATCATTTGAAAATGAAGGCTTTAGCTAGAAACTACCTGAAATTCATCACTGAAAACCATTAAGACAACTAGAAATTATATTTGAGTTCAATCATTTCTGACTAATCATTTACACAATGTTAGTTGGTTTGATATCTAGGGATTGTTTAAAATAAACAAATGATGAAGACATATGTATTTACAAAGGAGATCTTATTCTATCAAAATGATGAAAAATATAAACAATATTAATGCTGTCTATAAACAAAATGCCTATAGATACTACTATTTCTTATTCATGTATGTCAGAATTTGTATACATGAACCAATCTAGGAGTGCTGTCAATCTCTTTGAAGTTCTTTACCTTTATTTTCACCCAGCTGTTTATTACTATTTGATAGTTACTAAACAACTGACGGGAAAATGTGGTAAGAAAACAAAATATTTAAGTAGTTACACAATGGCAATTCCACTAGTTCATAAACAGCCAGTCATGTAAACTATGCAATGTTACTTTGGAGCTGGTTATATAGTTGTAATTACTTTTTCCAATAATTGAAACCAAGCACATTAATATGTGCTTCTGAGATGGAAGACTGGGATGCAAGTTTGAAATGGTAGGTTTATTTGAACTATATAGTACTCTAGAATTTAAAACTCTACCAGCCTGAAAAATGTTCTGAACCAAATAACGTAGGGTAATAATCTCTTCCAGGTTCACGGAGAACAGCAGCAGACACCTAAAGTTGCAATGATTTGGAAAGCCCTTTCACATGGCTTTCCTAATGAAATTTGGTTTGTCAGTCTCAGAAGAATCTTTCAGCCTCTTCTACATCTGTGCTTCCAGCTGGGTGGGGACCAAATGAAAGCAAGCCTCCATGTTGGAAATCAGCAGGCAGAAATGCTGGTTCCAAATTTCATAGTGGATATGGCAAGATGCCAGTTTGGATCCAGGTTCTGAGAGGCAAATTGCAAGAGCTTACTTCTAAGCTATGAAGAAACCTAATTTTCACTTGTCCCAGGTCCTGGTTTCTTTGAAAGTTGGCAAGTAAATGGTCTAAATGTATGGTTTCTACCTTCATATAATGTCTTCATATTTTATAAATCTCATAGACTTTATCTTTCAAGTTCATGAACATAAGAGTTCTTCACTCATCTCCACTCTGAATCGCACTACTCTTGCACTTCTGCCTACTTGTTCTGTATGTATTCTATACTCTTTTTAACTTTCCAATTCTTTAAGGGCAAGAACCATATTTAAAACTTTGTTTTATTTGTGTCAGTATCATTGGTGATTAATTTGGGATCTGGTATATAGTGGTTATTGGCAATAATGATCCATATTATTGAAGAAATATTTTTATATTAATGTAAGCTTTCCTCCTGGACATATAAAATATGTGTGCATGCACACATATCAATAATAGGTTTGTGTGTAAAGTATTTATATCTTCATGCATGTATACACATTCCATCTTCTATCAATTTCATTTACCATAATATCAACACAAAAAAAGAATACATCTTATTTACAAAGATTTGTGCTCTGTAAGTTAGACATAGAATTTACCGTATCACCCAGTGATTCTATTAGGTGTCTGTTCAAAAGAATTAAAAACAAATGTTTAAACAAAAACTTGTAAACAAAGTTCACAGCAACACTATTCCTAATAATCAAAGGTATTAAACTGACAGGCATGGTGACATAGGCTAGTAATCTCAGCACTGGGGAGGCTGAAGTAGGAGGATGTCAAGTTCAAGACCAGCCTGGACTACATAATGAGACATTGTCTCAAAACAAGTTGAAACAAAGGTGAAAACAACCTAAATGTCTGTCAACTAATAAATACATTTTTTAAAATGTGATACAATCCACTGAAGGATTATTTTTAACCTACAAAATAATGAAGTATGAATACATGCTATGACATGGATGAAACTTCAAAACATTATATTCACAGATAAGTAAAATGAACCACACAAAAGATTGCATAAAATGCAATTTCATTTATAAAAATATACAGGCTGGAAAATTACATAGAGATAGAAAGAAAACTTGTGGTTTCCAGAAAATTAGGAATTATTGGAAATGGAATTCTATGTTAAAATAATGAAAATTATAACTAAATAGAAATGATTCACAGCATTGCAAATGTACTAAATACCAGTGAACTATATGTGTTAAAATGGTAAATTTTATCTTACATATATTTTGTCACAATTCATATATTTGTGCAAAATTTAATTTAAAAATAGCTTTTAAAATAGCAAACACAAGGCTGAAATTCGTGTTCCTTTTCCTAAGCTATCTACCAGTTATGTTATAGATATCTTGCTTTACTAAAATGAACCTTAAAAAGAAAATTAGTTGAAACATCTATATAAATGAAACTGTAACAGAATTGTTTTCCCTGGTAGTCAAATATGATTCACTGTCCTCCACAGTTCATGCATCTCTTATTTTTTAAATTGTAATGACTAGTCTGATGAGTATCTTCCTTTTTGAGAAAAAAATGTTTTAATTAAATTTAGACAATCCAATCATTCTTTGATATGGTTGACTTTTTCAGCAAACATAAAAATAATATTTTCCTGCCACTGCATTTTTCATGTGTTAAAATGATCAATAATATGCAATGTCATGCCACTGGAAGAAGAGGATTACCACATAAACTAGTACTATAGATGATGAAGTTGTAAACACCAAAACAGAGACAGCAAGAAATGATGTGATATGGCCAAGAAGAAACTGCACTGAGATTATTACATATCTAGACGAGCTTTCTCAAAAAATGTGAACTTGGACATGAGTCTGGGAGAACTAATAGGATTCTGATAGCTCTGTTAGGTTGGGAAGAGGTGGTAGGCATTTCAGGTGTCCACAGATGGTGGAAGATCATTCAGCATTTCCTTATTTCCTTTATGAATGATTGGAAGAGCTTGGCAAATGTTCTTTAATGTGTAATTGCACCCACTTTCACACATACCATATACATATCCTGGGCTGAAAGTTCTTTTGAAAAGATGAGTCTATTTAACCTTACACCGAAGATAGCAAGAATTTTTATGTAGTGGTTCCTCTGTTTCAAGCACTCTTTTAAGTTCTTTTTATTTAGGAATTCATTTAATCATCACAATAATTCTATAAGATTTTTGCTACTCTGAGAGAATCCTTCCAAGTGTAAGAAAACCAAACTCTGAATCATTTCATGAACAGTTCAGTATCTTCTTTCTCTCATTAAAACCAAATCACTTATACACAAGAGGAACAAGAATTCATTCAGTTACTAAAAGTTACTATATACCACGTATTTTCTCGCTCCTCCATTCCCTTGTCTGTGCTATTTCTGTGGGCTAAAATATGTTCCCGCTACCTTTATTTTTGTAACTCATCAAATATTCTCTAATGAATATTGAGATTATTCTAAAGATAGTTTATCATATATATGATGACATCAAATAAGAAGGCTAACCCATTTGTCTGAAAACAGCTCATATTTCAAACCACCACATGGAAACAAGTAACATAGAAATTATTCAGTATTAGGAAGGTACATTAATTTTCTAACTTGGAGATTTAAAATGATTCATGGTTCCAATTCCTTCCCCCACTACCTTTATACCTCATCTGCATTGTTGTATCAATAGGCATGCATTCCTTTTTGAGCTCAATAGTATTGTATAGTGTGGTTACCTTACAATTTCCTCTGTGTTAAAATGTTACTTGTAAATATTGTATGTCCAGGTGTAACTATTATTTTAAATTTCCACAAATAGTCAAATAAAACTCTTATTATGAGCATATGTTTTCATTTCAATTCTGAAAACCTAGGAACTGAATTGCTGGATCATATGGAGAGTCATGTTTAACTTTAAAATAATTTATTATTCAAATGTGTTAAGATATTTTGCCTTTGCACTAGCAAGTTTCAGATGTACTTCATCCCCAACAAAACTCGATATTAAAATTCCTATTAACCAGTCATGGTGGCATGCACGTTTAATTGCAACACTCAGGAGGCTGGGTTAGGAGAATTGTGAGTTCAGTTTGGGCTGTATAGTAGACACTCTCTCACACAAAACAGAACAAAATGTCTTATTAATTTTAGTCATTTTACTAAATGTCTAGTTGCAAATTAATGTGGTTTAGATTTGTGTGTCTAATATCTAATGATGTTAAACATTTTCTTTGTGTTTATTTTTCATTCACATAACTTCATTAGTGAAATTCCTAACCAAGTAAAAGCATATTGAGTTAATTTTTGTATTAATAAGTTTTAAGATATATTCTATGAATGTACTTTATCACATATATGTGTCACATATGGATTCAACCTAGCCTTAGGTTTGCCTTTTATTTTGATACTTGGGCCTTTTGAAGATTTGCTTTTTAAAAAATTTTCTTGACTCTAATTTTTTGATATATTTGATGTTTATATATCTAATCTAAGCCACACAGATTTTCTTCCATTTTCAATGGAAAAAACTCTAGTATGGCAGACTATTCTACATTATTATAGAGATATATTTACATAGTTTTCTGCTTTGAATAGTTTCTAATGTAAAGTATCCTCTTTTTTTCTCTTCTGCTATAAGCAATATTTCTTTCTTCTTGATTTGTACTGTTTTCTCTTATCAATGACCTTAAGTAGTTCCATTATGATCCTTAGTCAAGTAGTTTCTTTATTTTTATTCTTCTCAGGATTCTTTTGATTCTTGAATATATTGAAATATAGGAAAGTCTACTTTTCCATGACTTGGGAGAAGTCTAGCTATTATCAAGTCTTTTGTGTGTGTGTGTGTGTGTGTGTGTGTGTTTACTATTAACTCCCTTTTAAAGAAAGAAAATGATATAAATTGATCTTTCAATTTTTATCAGTCTTTAATTTTGTTAGGGCATACCCTGAGAAATCTTTAGACTAAGACTGATTGAGCTTCAACACTAATGCAATACCCTTCAGGAACTTTATATAGTCTTTCTACTCTGACAGGTGGAAAAAATTATTATTCTCAGCCCTGTGAGAGCCTAGAAAATTTTCTACTCACTCCTTTATTGGGGTGATTTCTGTGGGCCCTGGCCTTCCTTCAAGAATACAAAAGGTTTTTCAGTGAAAGACTTAAGGCAGTCTCACAGATCTACACAGTCTTCTCTCTCTGTGGCTCACTTCTCTTTATCTATCCTGCAAAAATTTGGTTTCTTGACTTCTCAGCAATTGATCTTGATTTTTTCAATTTAATATGATAGCTGAATTTTATTTAGAATAACTCTCCTTTTATTGGCCAAGCAGGGGTGGGCATTTGTTTTAAGCTCCCTCAGGAATCATGATACTATGTTGCTGTTGTCCAAAGGCTGAAAAGTATTGTTTAATATTTTTTGTCTGGGGTATAATTGTGAAACAAAAGAAGGTCAGTTTGTCATTCCATCCTACCTAAAGGTTCTAGTGTGATTTAACATGCTGAGTTTAAGGGATGGTAAGAGATATAGCAAGAAATGAAAAAAGATAAACATGGTACCTAAGCAGGGACTTATACTTTATCTGGAATTTCTCACCTCTTTCTGAAACATAATAATTAAAGACAGGAAAATGAACTGTTCATTAAAAAAGACCACATATGAAAAAAAAGACTGAAGACAAATTATTGGAGAGTTTTCTAAGAAAGAAAAGAACTTTTAAGAACAAAGAATCATGTTAATGAAACTAAATTTTAAGAAATTTGGAGTTATTTAAGCAATCTTTCAGTGAGTAATGGAAGAATTTTTTTTCTTGTTTTGCCCCTAAAAATTCCAACAATTTTTCATTTAATTTTTAAAGTATATTGTTTCCCAGTGAAGCAACAGTTGGATTTAACATTTGTTCCTTTGACGAAATTATGACATGGTGCCACAACAAGTGCCCACGATTCACATGGTGTCTAGACAAGAGTGAGTGTTTGATCTTCCTCTTTTTCACTGTCATTAATTTCTGTGTAACAAAGTATACCTTGTCTCATGCATGCTGTCTTGGTATAGGTTTCATACATAAACATGTAGATGATAATATTACCGAATACTGTAAACAGAATTAAATGACGAGTAGAAATTATTCAAGAGAATATTCTATATTGCTTATAAAAAGATAAACTCAAAGCATTGAATAGTGATATCATTCTTTCCATACACATACGAACATGTATGCGTATATAAAATCAACATTAAATCAACTATGAAAATCATAAAGAACATTAATAGAGTAATTTATTAAATATTATGCTTTCCTTAGCAAGATAAAACTACTAAACAGATGTAAAACTGAAAAGCTTTTAATCTTACAGACTTAAAATACATACTTCATTGTAATTTTGATTGACAGTGAACTTGAAAATGATGTAATTTTTGTTCACTGCAGCAGTATTCATAGTAGCTAAGCTATGGAAACAACCAAGATGTCTACTACTGATGAATGGATTAAGAAAATGTAGTATTTTACATACAAAGGAATTTTATTCAATCACAAAGAAGAATGAAATTTTGTCATTTGCAAGTACGTAGGTGGAACTGGAGAACATGATCCTAAGTGAAGTTAGCCAGATTCAGAAAGCCAAAAGCTGCATGTTTTCTCTCATATGTGGAATAGAGACCTAATACAAATACAGCAATATTATGAAAATAATATTGTGACTAAAGGGAGGTCACATATGAGAAAGGAAAGGTAAATGAATATGAGTATGTTTGACGTACTCTCCATACAAGAATGAACATAGAATTTTTAAACCTATTGATATCACCATAAGGAGGAGACCAAGGTAGAAAGAAGAAAAATAGAGGAGATGAAACAACTTGGGTTATAAAACATATATACATATGTATTATATATATACATATATATATAAAACCCAAATTTCCTTGTGACATTTCCATATATACATGAAAATTCCCTGTGTAGCTATCTTAAACAAACAAAAATGTCATTTTTTTTTCATTTACGAAATCACAGAACAGGAGGGCAGAACAATCTTGCCTGGGGGTGTTGGTACCAGTGGGAGGGAGGAGGAAGTAGGAAGAGGGTGTGTGAGGGTTAATATAGTGAATAAATACTTTGTACATATGTATGTAAAAGGAAAAATGATACCTGTTGAAACAATTCCAGGAATGGGTGGGATAAAAGAGAATGGTGGAGGGAGTGAATTCAAATATGATATATTTGATATATAGTAAGAACTTTTGTAAATGCCATGATGTACCCCCATCCAGCACAACAATAAGGAAAAAAATGAAATATGGTGTGTGTGTATATTCAGCCATAAAGAATGAAATTATGTCATTTGCAAGAAAAATGGATGGAACTGGTGATCATTATATTAAAGTGAAGTAAGTCAGTCTCACAAAAAAAAAAGAATGATGTAATTTTATTGCAAAAATAAAAATGAACACATGAATTGCACTGAAAATCACATTTATGGAGCATTAAAAATCATACTTAAGGCTCAGCAATATAGCTCAGTCATAGAATTTCCTAGGACTGATTAGAAGCTGGGTTCAACCTCCAACACCACACAAAAATTTAAGAAAGTTCTAAAATAAATTATACTTAAAATATCAAAGTTCTAATGATCAGGAATTATATTAGCTAATAATGTTAATTATTTTTCAAATATTGATTAGCCATCCACTTAAACCCATGTAAAAATGTTATAAAGAAAGACTTTGAAATACTGTGATTCACTACATCTTCTTTAGAAGCAGATTTCAAGTCAAAATACATCTCAACAACATAAGGATGACACCATCAGATTTTTGCTAATTTATTGTTGCGTTAAAATCATGTTCAATTATAGGTCAAGTTTGGTTACACATTTTAAGTGATTTATTATAGCATTAAAATCATGTCCAATTATAGGTCATCTTTAGTTACACATTTCTGAGAATTATCCATCAATCCTCAAATTTAGTTTGGTTGACAGTAAAGCATCTGTAGAGAAACTATATTCTGTATTTTATAATATTTTTTCAGTAAACTTATAATAATCTTATTTATAAAGCAGAAAACACATTTGTCTTTAAATGATATAATGTCATCTCACATCTGAGAAGCCTACTGTCCATAATCTATGAAATATGTGAGAAGTCACATCCTATGATGTAACATAGGTAAATGCCCTAGAGAAACTCATGTCAGTTTGCAACCAAGAACATAGGAACAGGTATTCATAGAAGTACTGTTTATACATTGAAATTTGGGGCAAAAACAAGTGTTCATCACAGGTACAATGCTTAAATTGATTGTTGTACTGCCAGTACAACATCATATTATAGCATAATAAAGATTACAAAACACTCAAAGACATGAGTGTAGCTTCCAAATATATAGTGAGCTAAAGAAGCAAACTATAAAAGTATATATAAAGTAAGATTTTTAAGATTCAAAAATAGGCAAATCTAAACTTTATTCTTTAGAATACATAGATATCTAAGTGGTAAGCAAGAAAATTGTTATATATAAATTAAGATAAGATTCTCAGAGAATGAAGGCAGAGATGATTATTGAACAGGACCATATGAGGTTTCTAGAGTGAGGCAAAGATCATCATCTTGATCTAAGTGGTAATTAGATGGACTTCATGATCATTAGCAAGACAGTAAACCTGAATTTAATGTACCTGTCTATATTTATGCTTTCCACAATAGCACAAAGTTTACAAAAGATAAAATTTCAGAAATATATAACCTTTCAGGTTTTCAAACCCTTTTATTCAAGAGTCTGGATAGGACTTCTTTGTCTCATTTTTATATTTTTTGATGCCAATGTTAAATATTTCTCTTCCTATTTCTGCACAGATTATCATATTATTGAATCTTCTCTATTTGTAAAAACAGTGTAACAAATGCAGTTCTATTTCATATCTTACTATAGTTCATTCCTTTCAAATTAATTGAGAAAAATATACATTTTTATTAATGAAACACCTTTCATTTAATTTATAAGACATCAACTGTAACTGATGGAATATGCATTTTTGTTATTTATTGTTTGACCTTATGAAAAGACAAATAGACCACATTATACTGCTATTGATAATATGTGATAAGAACTAGTAATTCTTAAATTGAAATATAAGTTAGGGATGGATCTTTGCATATTTTGTGATTAAAGGCAGGTATATGACTCTAGAGAGAAAGATGACAGAAAACTCATAACTATGAAATAATTAAAGATAAATATCAGACAGAGGACAAGATATCCAGGTCCTCCAAAGGACAATGATAATGAGGTCTGTGTATGATACTCAATTTCTAAAGTAATTCCTGCCTACCAAGAATCAATCCAAAGTGATATGTCAATCAGCTTTCCATTATTGTAAAAGAAAACATTAGATTATCAATTTATAAGGAAACTACATGAGAGAAGCATGAGATAGAGCAAAATCTCTTATGTTAGTGCCAGGAAACCAGGAAGAGGAAGGAAATAGAATCCTGCTATATCCTTCAAGAACAAGACCCAATGACCTTAATACCTCCCATTATGCCCTACCTTCTAAAGGCTCCACTATCTCTCTCAATAGAGTAACTCTGGGAACCAACCTTTCATATATGGGACTATGGGAAACAATAAAGATCTAAACTATAGCAAATATAATGATTGACAGGATTGATATTGTTCTGTGAGCAGCCTGCATGCATAAAATATAGTCTGTATAAAATGTAAAACCATTAAAATTGCAACACAATGTCAAAGACAATACAATAAAGACCAAAGAAGACACAATGACTACAAGAATAGAAAAGTAATCATCCTCATACATCTGAAACCAATGTGGTATTTGTTTTCTAGGAATCTCAAAGAACAATATGAAATAACCAGTTTCTGACAAAGAGAAAGCTTTCTAGTTGTGCTCAGACAGTTTTTAATAAATGCTGTGTTAACTGTGGGACTTTGTACAATTAAAATAATGTACTACATATAGTGATTTCTCAACTATAAAACAAAAAAATTAATGTATCTAATAATACTACTACCAATATAACTTTGAACTTATTAAAATTGATTATCTGATACTTATATGGTTATCAATAAATTTTTAAATGCTATTTGGATTTCTTCTATCTAAATCAAGACTAGAAAGACATGCACTAGTTGGAAATTTCAATCCCTATTATACTATTTCTCTCCGGGAAAAAAGATAGATAGGACAGTCAAGGAAAATAACAAATAGAAGACGAGAATTAGTTAGGATAAAGGAAATTAATATTGATTTGGTTAATATTGCTTTTGAGAGACCTGTGAGAGATCCAAGTAAAAATTTTTCATTGGCAAGAATATACTCAAAGAGAATGTAAGGATTAGAAAAGTTGAGCTATCAACATTAGGCTATATTTTAATCTCTCAAAGTTAAATAAGTGTAATATTTAAATAAAAATATAATTTGAGAAGAACATTATATCTACAGATGAAAATAGAGAAATTAAAAGTTGTACTTTAAAAGGTAGAAAGCTGGTCTAATTCAGTGGTAGAACTTGCCCAACACACACAAGTTCCTGGGGTTTAATCCCAAGCACCACAAAAAATAAAAATAAAAAAAGGGGGAGTGAGGACAAGAAAGAATAATGGGGAGTTAATATGACCAAAGTACACCATATACATGTATAGAAATATCACAATGAAACCCCTTCATAAAAATAATATATGGTAATAAAACTCTTAAGTAATCATATAACACATAACCAAACCTTCAACTATCTTTTACTACTTGGGGAAGAATTTTTATTCCTGAGTTTAATATTTTTTTTAGATTAATGAGTACCATATTCAATGAACCTAAACTTTAAAAAAAAGAATTAAATGGGGAAATGTAGAATCTAGGCCTATCCATAAGGGTATTCTAATTTTTGAGAGTGAAGCAATGAGACGGTGAGAGAGAAGAAAGAGGAAAGGATTGGTAAATGGAAATACTGGCACAGGTATCCTACACATCTGGACCCAAGGGCTCCTCCATCATCCACAAGAAACTGACACTCCCCATCTCTCAGCAGGACTTTTCACTTTGCTGTCTCCATTTTCAAGCTGGCCCTATCCCGTGGGGTTAGAAAGCTACAGTTCAGAAACTATCCTATTTCTCAATCACTATCTTGAGACTTTTGCCCATTTGTGAATGGTGGATCACTGTGGCAATGGAATGACTGCTGATGCTCTGACTGGCCCACGTTGGGTCACCTGCTCAGTTCTGACATCACCTAGTTGATGCACATGGATTGAAAATTGTCTATTGATGGTGCTGGAAATCGCACAGACTGAAAATTGGGCATGGCACTGATACCTGGCAGGTAAAAATAGCAAATGATAATCCCTTCTGAAAAGTTCCAAAATTTGAGGGATGAGCAGAGAAGTAATACAAAACAACACAGGAGAAGTCAAGGAGATATGAGAAAACCAGGACAGCATGTTGTCTCAGAAGTCAAAGATAACTTGAAGGAGGGCACCGTCAAGAGTGTCAAGTACCTAAAGTAAATGAGTCTGAAAACAGTTCATTCAAGTTGCTTAGGAAGTCAACTGTTGCAAGAAGGGCTGTTTAAGTGAAGGCAGAAGCCAGACCATGAAGGCAGGGAAGATATCTTGAGAATTACAGAAAAACAGAGATAGAACAGGAGTTAGAGAAATAAGTTGAGACACAGAAAGATTAAACTCACTATAATCTAATATTTATTTATTTGCTACTAAAATGCCCTTAGCAAACTGCATTTGATTCATAAACCTAATGTTTATAATGTTTATATCTCCCCCCACAATAGACAGGAGATGTAAATATTCAGAAAATGTGATTCTTCAGATGCATATGATAGCTGCTTTGTTCAATAACATATAGAAGACTAACACCCTGGGGATAGTAAAGAAAAATTACCAGTAATTAGATACAATATTTGCCTAAAGTAACCATTACCTACATATATATTATTTTATGACAATGGACTATTCTCTAAGAAAAAAAAACTGCTTCTTTAAAATAATAAAAGTTAAAGTCCAAAGTTTATTAGTTTCTCTGATTTTACATATTTTTCATTATGTGAAGGGATTTGTAAGGAGTCTGTTTTTAACAACATGAATAAATTTTGGTTAATTTAGGTCACTTAAAAAAATAGAACACATGCCCTTCTCTATAAAGTTATACATCTGAGCTCTTCCACTGTCCCTATCAAATACTCTTTTGCAAAAGAGGTAAGGTTTCAGGTTGTAGATCCAGGGAACTTACTAGCTGCAGAGAAGTGGCACAACTCGAGGAGTCTCCCTCTTCACAACTATTTTCTGCTGCTCATACTAGTTGCTTCCTAAATCTGAAACTCTCAAGTTTCAGAATTCAATTCAAAACTCAGAAGAGTACTTCTATGTATTTTCACTTTAAGAAATTTACTATTAGGTGAAAGCTTTTGTTTTTTTAACTAGAGAAAAGAGGGCAGGAAATTACACCAACAGATAACTCTTGGCTTTTTACTTTCTTCTTGTCCAGATAATAGGATAGAGTCCAGATTCTTTTGGTTTCTAAAGTGTACTCCCCAGAATATATTGGGGGTTTCTTGGCAACACATCATAGTGTCCTATCAAGTATTTACTCTGATTGAACCTACCTGTTTTCCTTCTACCTGGTGAGTTATGTTTTCTTCATGTTTATATATTTCCCTTTGAGAAATGTTTAAGAGTTCCTTCTCTCTCTCTTTCTCTCTCTCTCTCTCTCTCTCTCTCTCTCTCTCTCTCTCTCTCTCTCACACACACACACACACACACACACACATTTCTCTCTAAGATGGCTGCTAACTAAATGTTGAGAACTTTACACTTAGCTCATTTGTACCCTAGTTTCTAACAGATAGTTGAAACAATGTTACAAAGATCTGATGTAGAGGTTACCAAATTTTTCTTAACATATAAAATTATTTGGAGTGGACATGTTTTTTACATTAGTGATTATAAGACTTAAAAGCTCACCAAACAAGTCTGTTTTACTTGGAATGCAGTTAGTACCACAGAATGGCAGCATCTCAGCATCCATAGAAAGGGTTCTACTCTTCACTTGATTAAACTTCTGTTTAAGCAGATCTGTTCATTGTTGGGACCATACACTTTTATGGTACCTTTGAGGCATGAGTCTCTCATTTCTGAAAGAAAAGTGTTTTTACTTTGCTACTTCCTTTTGGGGCAGGTAGTGTTTTCACACAATGTTCCTTACTTTTCAGTAAAGTACATTTTCAGGAAGCACTACTTCCTAATGCACTATTAGAGAAAACACTCAGGTTTCTTCTGCTTTGATATGCAGATGATGTTACTGAAAAATCTTGAAATAACATGCACACAGTTTCTTTTGCCTTTTTCTTTTAAGGGTCCTTACCCTGAGGACTGTAAACCAAGTGGCTAAATAAGGGATGAGTGGATTCTCAGAGATAACTAGGTAGCACTTAATAGGCAGAGGTGGAATGTCAACTAAGGAGAAAGGACTAAAACATTCTGGAATTCAGACTAGGAATCAAGAACTAAGAAGAAAAATACCACTCAGTCCTGGTGATTCATTTTGGCTATATCTGACTTCCTTGTTCAGCATACACATGGGGTACTGGTGAGGGATCAAGCACCACTTGAATTAGTAATGGCTCTCAGGCAGCTAGAGAACAGGATTTAGCTCTTAGGTTCTTGAGCACCTATGAAGGTGTTCTAAATCTCCTAAAAAAAATCAGAAGTAGTTTCTTAGAATATAGTGTATATAAAAATTAGTTGGGAAGCTTGTAGAAAATTATAGATGCCAGTACCCCATTTGATTCTATGTCAGTGACAATCTACAATTTTTACAAGCTTCCTGGAAGAAACTGGCACAATTGGTATGGGACTACACTTCATGAAATTGACTGAAGGATTTTAAAATTCCATTCCTCAGGTCACAGACACTGTTTGAAGCCTGCTGAAATTTGTTTAAGTAGTGATAAACTATTGATTCTATGACTTGTAGATTGCTTTCATGAAATTTCACATTTCTGTAACCTATGCTAACACTGAATTTTTTTATTGACATTCAATTAAAATGAGAGCTTGTTTGCTTATAAAAGGTTTTTCCAGCTGCCAATTACTTTCAAAATAGTAGACTACTGCAAAAATGGAAAATAATTTATATCTTGATAACTGTTTGTTGGTCAGATTTCTTTGAAATTAGTCTGAGCCTTGGAAAATTTTTGTGGAGCAAGCAAACAAGCATAAAATTTTAAACAGCTGTGTGGAAAAAAGATACTGTATTTCTCTTGCAGTCATGAAAATACAAAAGATTCATGATGCATGGAAATATGTAAATTAACTTTAAATCTGACTTCCTCAGCTTGATGGGGCTGCATTATTAACTGTTCATGTCCTGTGCTTGAGCACAGTTAAATATATAGTGAATCCTCTAATGATATTTGTAAGTGTCCAAAATTCATTCCCAGATATGATTAATTTTGTTATACCATGTTTATCATACTTAGAAATTTATTTTCACATTTAAAATGTAAAGAGTTTGGTGCTCTGGGGCAGAGAACATTATGTTTAAAATAAATGTGAAAGATTACATTTCAACAAAAACCATAACTGTCTTATAAAGTAGACTGAGATGAGAACAAACACCTGTACTTCAATTTTATTTTTTTTAGGCAAGGGACAAATAATCAATACTTTTAAAGAAATGTTGTTGAATGAATGATATCTTGAATGAGAGTTGAAATCAGTCATATTTAGGAAATTGAAGACACACAAAACTCATAATTTTGCCAATAATAAAAGAAACACTTTTGAGAACATGTTTACCTACTATCATGCTAGGTACTTTATTTTCCTAATCTCATTTAATTCTCACATGAGCATTGTGAAATAGGTATAACAATTATTTCCCTCTTGCAGATAGTGATACTAAAATAACACAGTCTGAATAAGTGACTCAAGGTCATGTGACATGCCAAATTTAAATCCAGTTATTTCTTCCTCACTCTACTGTACACCAGCATATCTAATCTTACATGGTTTCAATTCTACCTGGTACACATTTGTTTCTGCTGCCTAATCATCCTAAGCCCACATTTTTGCTTGGAGAATGATTACTGAATTTTAGGACATGCATGTGTTCATGTCAGTAGATAATATCACATGGTTATCAAAATGGTTGAACTACCTGGAGTGCTTTTACAACTCCTTACGTACAGTAATTAGTTTGTTTTAAAGTTTTTCTGGGATACAATTGTTAGCTTACTTCTTTCTGTCCTTGGATGCAGCGGAGAAAGCATCTCTTAAGTCTTTCTTTCCATTGCTGTCATGTCTTAAGTTAGTCTCTTAAAGAGCTCCAGCAACTGTTGAGGCTCTTCGTTAGAGGGCTGAGCTTTGAAACCACCTCCGTGAGTCTGAGGAGCCTCACAAACAACCTTCACAGAACTGTGTGGTAATGAAAGATCCAAACACCAAACTCCAGGGGCTTTGAATTTGTCACTCATGCCACTGTGGAGGAGGTGGATGCAGCTCTGAATACAAGGCCACACAAGGTGAAAGAGTTGTGGAACCAAAAAGAGCCATCTCAAGAGAAGATTCTCAAAGACTGAGTGCCCACTTAACTGTGAAAAAGACCTTTGTTTGTGGCATTAGAGAAGACACTGAAGAATATCACCTGCAAGATTATTTTGAACAGTATGGAAAAATCGAAGTGAAAGAAATCATGACAGACTAAGGCAGTGGAAAGAAAAGATGCTTTGCTTTTGTCAGCTTTGATGACCATGATTCTGTGGATAAGATGGTCATTCAGAAATACCATACTGTGAATGGACACAACTACGAAGTAAGGAAAGCCCTGTCGAAACGATAGATGGCTAGTACTTCAACTAGCCAAAGAAGTTGAAGTGGTTCTGAAAACTCTGGTGGTAGTCATGGAGGTGGTTTTGGTGGCAATGACAATTTTGGTCAGGGAAGAAACTTCCATGGTTGAAGTGGTTTTGGTGGTGGCCATGGTGGTAGTGGTGGTGGATATTGTGGCAGTGGGGATGGCTACAATGGATTTGGTATTGATGGTAAATATGGAGGAGGCAGCCCTAATTACTCTGAAGGAAGCAGAGGCTATGGAAGTGGTGGACATGGTTATTGAAACCAAGGCATTGGCTATGGCTAGAGTGGCAGCTATGACAGTTAAAACAATGGAGTTGGCAGAGATGGCTTTGGCAGTAGTAGTAGAAGCAATTTTGGAGGTGGTGGAAACTACTGTGACTTTGGCAATTACAACAGTCATTCTTCAGATTTTGGACTCATAAAGGGAGGAAACTTTGGAGACTGAAGCTCAAGTCCTTACGGTGGTGGAAACCATGAAACCAAGGTGGTTATGGTGGTTCCAGCAGCAGCAGTAACTATGGCAATGGCAGAAGATTTTAATTAATTGCCAGGAAACAAAACATAGCAGGAGAGTAGAGCCAGAGAAGTGACAGAGAAGATACATTTTACAACAGATTTGTGAACTCAGCCAAGCACAGTGGTGGCAGGACCTAGCAGCTACAAAGAAGACATGTTTTAGACAGTACTCATCTGTATGGCCAAAATCTTGAGGACTTTGTTGTGACTAATTATATAACAGGTTATTATTTTAGTTTCTGTTTGTGGAAAGTGTAAAGCATTCCAACAAAGGGTTTTAATTTAGACTTTATTTTTTGAACTCATGTTGTTGATTGCTAAATGTAATAGTCTGATCATGATGCTGAATAAATGTGGTTTTTAAAAAACATATAATTAAAAAATAATTTTTTTCCTGTTCTTATAGTCCTATAGTTGTATTTCACTATGATTTTGATTTGTAATTTTGTTATTACTAATAAGATTAATCCACTTTTCATTTATTTATTGACCATTTGGATATCCTTTTCATGAAATACTTTGCTCATATTGAAATCAGAATATCTATGGATTTATAGTCTAGAAACTGTTTTATGCTCACAGGTATATCTTTCCCATTTTCACTTTTATTGTGTGTGTTTTAATCAGAGAATATCTAAATTTTATTTTAGCTTTTTGTGTCATTGTCCTATTTCTTGTTAGTCATACTGTGCGCTGTTTAGGAAACCATCGCTAACTCACTGAATCATAGAGATATTGTTTTTTGTTTTAGGCCAGCTTTGAAGCCTTATTGTTTTCCCTTTCATCGTTATATCTCCAACAATCTGGGATTAAATTTTATGTATGATGGCGTAGGCTCAGTTTCTTTTTGTTTCTTTAATGTAGATATGTTTTTGCTCCAGAATGGTTTCCCTGCCACTGTTTTGCAATATCAATTTTAAATAAGTCTCTAAGCTTGGTTTTCAGGCTGTGTTTTCAATACCACATACTTTTATGTAGTACCTGTATAGAATCCAATCATCAGTCAAGCAAGCCTTCTCCAGCCCTTTCCATTTCCAAGTAAATTATAAAATCAACTCTTACTGTTTCATAAGATACTTCCTTAGGATTATGATTATATTTCTTTGAATTTATAGGTCAGATTGAGGTAAGCCAACATTGCGGTGTTATTTAACTAATCCATGAACCATTTTATGTATGTCCATTTATTATACATTCTTTGATTGCTCTTAATAAGGTATAATAATTTTATGTATGCAATTGTGCATACGTTTATTCCTAGGTGTTCCTAAGTTTGGCATTTTGTACTTATTTTTAGGTATAATTATTTCATCTAATTCTCAAATTTCTTTGAATGCAGTTGTTCATAATGCCCTCTTGTGGTCTTCTCAGTGTGTATGGTCTCAAATCATATCCATATTCTTTATGTTAATTGTATAGGCCTCTATTCTGTTCCTTTCATTTATCAGCTTTTCAGAGGCTTAGCAATTTTATTAATCTTTACATGAATAAAACTGACTCTTTGTTCTTTCCATCTTTCTATCTCTGTTTATGTTTCATTTATTTCTGCCCTTATAATTGACTTTGAGTTTATTATGCTGAATTTTTTTTCTGTTTTATTGAGATGAGCGCTGAGGACATCAATTTTTAAGCCTTTCTTCTTTTTTTTTAATGTATGCACTAAAGCCCCAAAGCACCCAGTAAACATAATTTAGCTATATTTCATCTTTTGGGTAATGTTTCATTATCGTATATTTCAAAATATTTTGAAATTTTCCTTGTGATTATGGATTAAATAGAGGTGTCATAATTTGCAAACAGAGACTATTTTTGTTTTATTTATATCTAGATTAAGCATACTATTTCCAGTTTATATGATGTCAATCCATTAATATTTGTTAAGAAATAATTAATGACTCACATAGAGAAGAGCACCATAAGAAAATACATACTTGTATTAAATGTAGAGAAAATACAGCAAATTAAGCATGGAAGGTATATATTTCATAATGATCTTTTTAGCCATCATCTTAAACCAAGGAGAGCTGATAGAAGCTACTGCTTCACTGCCAATTTTTTTTCACTTGACTCAACTAAAATAAGTAGAAATTTTCTGTGCTTTTCTGCCTCCTGTACTGCCACATCCATGCCATTAGGCTAACTTGCATTACATTAAAACCCTTTCATTCCTAATACTCTGTTTTCAACTTTTTTTACTATGTTCACCAAGCTTTTGACTGGGATATTTATTTAGGATATTGAAATGTTTATTTCAGATTGATTTTTTCCAGGGTTTCCATATCTTTATTGACTCATGGCTGAATTTTACCAAACTTTTAAAGAAGAACTAATACCAATACTCCTCAAACTTTTCGAGGAAATAAAAAGGAAATGTACACTACCAAACTCATTCTATGAAGCTAGCATTACACTCATTCCAAAACCCAATGAAGATGTAACCAGAAAAGAGAATTATAGACTAATATCTTTAATGAATAAAAACGCAAAGATTCTCACGAAATACTGGCAAACAGAATTCAACAACACATAGAAAAGATCATAAACCATGACCAAGTTGGTTTCATGACAGGGATGCATCATGGATGGTTCATAATACAGCATATAAACAGAAACAAAGACAAAACCCAGTGATCCCCTCAATAGACACTGAGAAAGATTCCTGGACATCTACCCAAAAGAATGAAAGACAGGATACAGTAGAGATACCTACACATCAACATTCATCACATCACTAATCACAATAGCCAAGCTCTGGAAACAACCCAGATGCCCTACAACTGATGGATGGATCATGAAACTCTGGAATATATACACAGTGGAGTATTACTCAGCCACAAAGAATAATGACATGTGGTTTGAGGGTAAATGGATGAAATTGGAAGACATCATGTTAAGGGACGTTAGGCAGGATCAGAAACAGAAAAGCTGCATGATTTCTCTCATAAATGGAAGACAGATCCAAAGAAACACAAATACACAATAACAATCATGATCATATAGAATTTAGAAGTAGAATATGTTTGTAACAATGGAAATACTCTATGGAACTCAGGTAAAGAGGGAAAGGAAACGATAGTAATAGAACATAGGAATATTGCATAAGATAAGATGTGAAGATAGAGGATATAATGATGTATATTGAAAGCTGCTGAAAAACGGTGTGCAGGAGATAAAGGATTAAGGGAGAAATAAATCACACCCACAGTGGGCATACATTGAGACACCCCTTTGAATGTCATGTATTAATTCAAATATATTAAAGATATATTTATATATATATATATACATATATTAATAATGGAAACCAGGGCTATAAAATAAGCACAGTGTGTGCAGGGTGGAGTTACTTGTGAGGAAGGTGAAGGAAGGAGATTAAGGTGATGATATACGGTTGATGGACTTCATATATCTATAGGAAGCAGAACTAAAAAACCTCTTGCAATTGTTTTGGGTGGGGTGGGGAGGAGGCTGAGGTGGAGAGACAATGGGGGATATGTAAATAATGTGCAATATAAGTCTGATTGCAATTGTCACTTTGAAAACCTCCCCCACATATAATGAATATATCCTAATAAAAATTTTATAATAATAATTTATGTAATAATAGGCTTCATAGACTGTTTGGCCTAAAATGTCTGCTTTTCATTAGCCTGTCTTCACAGAAACATTAAAATATTAAAATTTAAAGTTATCCACATTCTACTCTGTACCAACTGAATCATGTGTACATTTTATTCTCTCTTTTTTTTTCCAGCAGTGCAGTGAGTTGTGTAGGAGCTAGATGGAAGCTCTCATTAGCAGTCTTTTATCCTCTCACCTAGCACAGTAACTCATAAATTAATATAATGAATGCTAAAGTGTGGCATAATTTAATACAAGTTACTATTTTTTAAATGTGTATAATGTTTATATATCTAATTAGTAAATTAATACATTTGATCTGCTTAACTATGTTTAGGTTCTGATTGTCCATTGTGTGTAGTTTGATTTTTATTACAATTAGTTTTGAGTTAGAATATTTATCTGTTAGTGTACATGAAATGGACTCAAATAATTTAATTTTCAGAGGTCTAAAAGCATATATTTCCTGCAACAAGTTTATAACCTTATAAGTGATATCCTCTAAGTAGTTGGCTTCCATTAGAGTTGTGAAGAATCTTTTATGTAAGATGTTCCTTTCTAGTCCTGTTCAAGTGTACACCAAGGAGAAAAACCTCATAACTCTCTGTCTTTTGAGAGTTATGAAACATTTTCCTCACAGGAGGACAAAAGCTGAATGTTGTTACTGCTTAATTATAATATAGTCTTCAACTAAGGTAAGTAAAAGTCAGAGTCAAAAAATAGATTGAGTATGAATTTATTTTTTATTGTGCTGGGTGGGGGTACATTGCAGCATTTACAAAGGTTCTTGCAATGTATCAAATGTATCATACTTGGACTATAAAGTTAAGCTGTCTTTTGTTTACATTTGTTCCTATTTCTATAAGTTAAATTATAAAAAAGCAGTGGTGCAAGAAGACTGAGAGGGAAAATCAATTTGAATTTTAAAAACTTAGAGTTATAGTATCATCAGAATTATCCTTGGAATCATGAAGGCCAAGTGCAAATCCAAAATGCTAAGCAACAGAAGAGTTCTTGTATTTAGTACAAAATTACAATTACAACATTCATTTAATTATTTGGAATTTTGTCTCCCCATAGGGAAGTCTAGTATAGTAAATATTCTTATGACAATTATCTGAGGGCAATATATTTTATTTCTTCATAAAATTACTCTTTAAAGTTTTTTTTTCAGTTCTTACATGCTATACAAAGAGCATTATAATAAAAACAAAAGACAAATAAAAGAGAACAATCAACCTGTCTCACCAATTCAAACTTTCTTCCCATTTTACTTGGAGACTTTGATAAATATGCATCTGTTAATTAATTAATCTAGGTATAATTTTGTTTATATTATGCTTTTTTAAATTTACAATTATCAGTTGAGCATAGTGGCACAGGCTTATAATACTAGCACTCAGGAGGTCAGGAGGTAGAGAATACCTGGGATAAACTGTGACTTAAATGTAAACAAAGTGATTACAACATAGCATAGTTACATTCACCTTCTCCATCTTTTTCCTTTCTCCTCCTCCCCACCCTGCCTAAAACAGTTTCAATAGGTCTCATTGTTCCATTTTCATACATGAGTGGATAGTAATTACACCATATTCACCCTCATTCACCTTCTCCTTATGCCTTCCCACTGGTACCAACACCTGGACAGGATGTGTTTTATCTTCCCATCTTTCATTTCTTAAAAAAGATATTTTTGTTTGTTTATGATGGTTATACAGGGAGCTTCATTGTCACATTTCCCTATATATATGTTTTATACCCTGAATTGATTGATCCCCTCCACTATTTTTTTTCTACCTTAGTCCCTTTTTTCTTGCAATGATTTCAACAGATTTGAATGTTTCATATTCATACTTGTATAGAAAGTACATCAATCATATTCACTTTCTTTCTTCATTATTCTCCCCCTCCCATTAGTGTTCTCTGCTTAGCATGACCTGTTTTACATTCTTGCCCTTCATTTTTTAGGTGTCTGTTCATTGTTCAGTGGGACTTTTGCCTTGATATTTTACCTGTAAAGTTATTATACTTAAGTCAATTTAACCCTGCATCCAACTGTGCTTCCTCACTTTCTCCCATCTGTGGTGTTCAACAGTTTTCAGTGTGTTTTGCTGTGTCTTATTCCCACATGGATGTAGTATAGTTCATAATATATTTTAAAGTAGATCCATCTAGCAACTTCTACCTAGAAGTAGAAATTAGTTATCCTCATTCTCTGTGTGTGGCATTGGACTCTTGATGATTAAAATTAAATTGAGATATAAACATATAGCTGAGTGTTTTTAAAATCTTATAGATGTTTAACCAAATAGACTCTGAACAAGTAAAAAGTTAGACAAGCATTATAAGCAAACAGAGGAGCTGAGTAATGACTATATGTTAGAATGTGAGGAGGTGCTCACTTATGAAAGTGAGAGTCTAAGATCAAAGTCTACAGAAAAGACTTCCACCCCAGACCCTCCATCACAAACAGTAACAATAAACCTCTACACTGCTAAAGTGAGACTTTGGGAAAATGGGAGGATTCAGTAGCTTTCTCTGAATAACTGGAAGAAAAAATATTCAATCAATGAATACAATGTTGATGTTGAAGCAGAAGTAAAAACAATGACAAAATGATTTATGACCACTTGTATTGATGAAGGTTTGGCAGAAAAAAATGCCTCTAAACTAGGCTCTGATTAGACATTTTACAAATCAGTAGTTAATTAGGTTTGAGGCAAAGCAATTTACTGAGAAGCCACCAAAGGGAGTGATCTTGGCACTTCCCAGTTAGTTCAGATGTAGGCTTATTTTATATGGTATGCAAAAGCATTGAAGCCCCAGAATTTTATGCATCAGGAGAAACACAGAGAAGGAAGTCTGGGAGAGACTTACAAGTGAGGTACTGAGAAGGGCCTATAGTTTTAAATGTGGGATGTCAGTTGAAAAATTCAAATTGAAGAAGCTAATTATATCTCATTACTTTTTAGAACTATGATGTGGCAATTTTTCCTAAAAATAGAATATATGAGAGTTAATGGAACCTAGCAATTTTAACTTGAGCATTTATCATCTGAGAAGTCCTCAGATGGCAGAAATTATTCTCCTGTGGTGAACTTTAGCCTTTTCCATCTACTTCTTAAATAGCAGTTTAATCTCAATATGTAGAATTGTAGGCAGTTGTATTTTGTTTGCATCTCCCTCTTCTTATATGTATTTTAGGCACCAGCTCCAAACTGACAACTGTTCAGGCTGTTGTGATTATTCAGAACCTCTGTGCTTCAAATATTCCTATATTCCATCGAAAACTTTCAGCTAAGGCTGAAGGCATGGCTTAAGTGGTAGAGAACTTGCCTTAGCAAGCCTGAAGTCCTGAATTCAAACTCTAGTATCGCCAAAAACAACAAACAAGCAAAACAAAAAAATCTTCCAGCTATGTGTCTTATCATTCTTTAACTTAATTAAGACTTATACTCAATCGCGTTGAAGTCTTTTTGTTGTTGTTGTTGTTACAATGGGGTCTTTTTTTTTAAATTTTATTATTCATATGTGCATACAAGGCTTGGGTCATTTCTCCCCCCTGCCCCAACCCCCTCCCTTACCACCCACTCCGCCCCCTCCCTCTCCCCCTCACCCTCTCAATACCCAGCAGAAACTATTTTGCCCTTATTTCTAATTTTGTTGTAGAGAGACTATAAGCAATAATAGGAAGGAGCATGGGTTTTTGCTGGTTGAGATAAGGATAGCTATACAGGGCATTGACTCACATTGATTTCCTGTGCGTGTGTGTTACCTTCTAGGTTAAATCTTTTTAATCTAACCTTTTCTCTAGTTCCTGGTCCCCTTTTCCTATTGGCCTCAGTTGCTTTTAAGGTATCTGCTTTAGCTTCTCTGCGTTAAGGGCAACAAATGCTAGCTAGTTTTTTAGGTGTCTTACCTATCCTCACCCCTCCTTTGTGTGCTCTCACTTTTATCATGTGCTCAAAGTCCAATCCTGGCTTATGTTGCTTCTTCTTTTTTCCAGGAGAGAAAAAGTTTCTTCCTAATTCAAAAATTGAGTCTCTATTTCTATTACCTACCAAAGCAGGCCGAGAGGGATTTGAAGTTCAATAGCCATTTTCACAACACTCAAAGCACAAACATAAGGGACTTATTGCTTGGGTTATCACAGACTTGGATTTGGTGGAGAGAAACATTTCCCTAGCAAGGCAGTTTGTTTAAGCAAGTTGATGGCCATAGTCCTACTGCAGTCTACAGTTGTGGCAGTTACCCAACTGTCATCATCCTCAAACACAAGATGTTGTTTCTGTTCTCTTCTGTCATCAACATTCATCCAAGCTCCCCTTTTATCTGAGGTGGTAAACACTAATGGAAACAGCAAGTGAAGTTTAATTTCTAAAACCAACAACAGTAATTGTATTGTGCCCTTTCACAGACTGTCACTGAGGTCCCATTTTTCTAACTTAATTACAAGCAACACTTTTGGGGAGAAGAGGGGCAGGGGACAGTACTAAGGTTTGAACTCAAGGTTCCATGCTTGTTAGGCAGGCTCTCTGCTGCTTGAGCCATTCTTCCAACCACTTTTGCTCTTGGTATTTTGAAGATAGTGTGTTGCTGTTTGCACAGGTGGGCCTGGAATGGGATCTTTGTATATTACTCTTTATTACAGAGCTGGGATAACAGGCATGTGCCACCATGCCCAGTTTTTTCCGATGAGACAAGATCTTACAAACTTTGTGCTTGGCTATCCTAGAATCATGCTCCTCCCAATCTCAGCACCTTCCTCCTCAGTGGCTTTGGATGACATGCACAGGTTATCATGCCCAGCTATTGGTTGAGATGGCAGCCTCACTAACTTTTTGCCCAGGCCGTCCTCAAACCACTATCCTCCCAATTTTAGTCTCCCAAGTAACTAGGATTGTAGGCATGAACCACTGGCTCCCAGCTTGTAGACAGCATTTTCTAATGAATTTTTGATATTACCAATTAACTAAATATGTTTATTTACTTTAATTCTGTGTGTCTTTAGGTTTCCTGAAAGATTGGGCAAAGAGATACTGTAATATTGTTTAGGAAAGTCAAACCTTCTAAAAATAAGACTATGAGTTCTTCTTTTGTTTATTTTGGCTTAGGTATTGATTGTTGTTCCTGTTGTATGTCTTTACCTGATTATCTGAGATGAAATGCAATCCATATAAGTAATTTTTATATCTTTAAGTAAAGCAAAATATTAAAAAATAAATAGCAAATAAATTTCTTTTGAGGCAGGATCTGGCTTTATAATATAAGATGGCCTCAAACTAAACTTTGATCTTCCTACCTAAGCTTCCTAAATACTGGTATTACAGGTATATACCACCAAACATATTTTAAAATGCAATTGTTTCCCAGTAAACATTTTCAGTAAAGGTATCTTCTTCTTTTAAGCATTTTTGACAGTCATATAAATTATGATACTTAGGAAAACAATAAATTCAGCAACACGTGGAGGAAATGAAAGGTTAAGACAATAACACAAACTGTGATCATTTAATTTATTATATAAGATACTTTAGCACTCACACATTTTTATCAGTATATATCATCACTTTGTTTTATAGTTATTTGAAGCTATGGTTGGGTCTTATGTAGTGGCATATGTTGAATGGCTTTGGCCATTTATTTTTATGGTTTAATAGGAAATAAATCAGACATATACTATCTTGTTATTTTAGAAGGTTAGCAGGTGAGTGCATCTGTTAGGATTTGCGAGATGACTGATTAAAAGTCAGCATTTGATAGGTTGACCAGAAGCATATCTATGTCCCAAAAGAAAAATATGATTTGCCAAAAAGAAAGAAGGAAATTCATTTCCTAAATTGTCTTACTGTTGAATAAATACATAAAGACATCATATTTTCATCAGTAATTAATATCACTAGTGATAATTGCTATGAACTGATTCACCATAGAAGGCAAGAGACCTAGTCTTGCACTGAAAAGAGAATAGCCCAGAACCCCTAGTGTTAGGTTTACCACACACATTTAGGCACTCCTGAGCAAGCCATTTAAGTTTCCTCTATAGTCTCAAATATAGTTGTGTTCAGTCTCAGAGGTGGAAGAACAGTGGAAGCTAATTCATCTCCTAGCATTTAAAATGCTAAGGAGCTGTCTCCTATGAATACTTGATTTTATTGTCATTGTATACATTTGCCAAAAGGAGGTGCATGAGATAAGAAAAGATAGCTCTTAACTTTTTTGATTAGAAAGTGAAATTGCATTTTTATCACTGAAAAACCTTAGATATTCTCTATAAGCTAAAAGAAATGTTGGCAATTTTCTAAAAAGTATCTGTCTTGATTAAAAGACTATTTCGTTATGTGAGGATAACCCTTCTACCTTTTCAAGGGAAAGTTTATTTCTTTAAAAAGATCATATTTTCTTACTAAGAAGCTTTTTAAAAATAACCTTTTACCCCCTAATCCATGTACCCAGAAAAATAGAAATAATCACCTGCTCAATCATCTTTGATTTCTGCATTTATTCTGTCAGAAGAAAGCTTGCATACTAATTGAAGTGATGGCTTTTGTGTTTTCAATAGCTAATCATGTAATTATGCCTTTCCTAGACACTGTTGGGTCTATTTGAATAAGGGGATCATGAGTTCAGTAAGTCCTTAGCAGTTTCTCTTGTTAAACTTATACTGAGATGGAATAAGAAGAAAGAAGTATCTATGGCTCCATAGGAACTAGACAGAGATTTGCTTCCAAAATTTGTTGTGAGCTGTTCTCCTCAATAGGAGTTTTCTATAGGTCACACTAATGATATCCCATTCTAGACTGTGATATGCCTAGTGCAGAAGGATAAACAGAAGAAATGTAGCAAATTTATATTCCCCAAGACAAATTTGATTATTTGTCATTGTGTAAAAATTTACAGATATTTAAAAATGGTGCATTTTTTGTCAAACATCATTGAACATATGTACTACATTACATTAATATCTAAAATAATGGTATGAGTCTGTTTTGCATAACATAATTAAGTTATAGGGTATGGCAAATTTAAAACTAATTTTCTTACCAAGAAGTCTTTTAAAAACAACCTTTTATCCCCTCATGTATGTACCCAGAAAAATAGAAATAATAAACATTTGGGGAAATTTTAATATACAAGAATACAATTCTTCATTGTTTTCTTTATGAGAATTCAAATCATATTGAATTAAAAGAAAGTGAAGTGAGGAATTTGTTGTTCATGTTGCTACATATTTATTTTCATTCAATCGTTCAACTTTTGAGTCACATATATTTTCAGAAAAATCCTTACTTTCTCCTGAACCATAGCAAGTGATACCCATCTTGTTTTTTGTTTTTGTTTTTTCTTCATTTAGGAAAAGGTGTATTATAAATTTCTCTCAACTTAAATAATAATTAAATGAATAACAAATGAACTTACCACTTGGCAGCTGAAAATGTGGCTGGATGCATTGACCTGGCATCAGCTATGTTTCCAGACAACAGCTGTATTGGATGTCTGCTCCCAGATTTTTTCATAGCAAAAGTTTTGTTTTACATGTTCCCAATTTGTCAAACCTGGGTAGTGATCAGCACTACTTTATGCCATAGAGGTTGATAGTTTTTGGAAAATGACCCAATTTATTATACAGTCATAAATATTTTAGGATGTCTAACGCAATACTTTTAATTTAATGAAACCAAGTCCAACCATAGAAAGCAAACAAACAAAATGCTATCTCCAAAGTACACACATTTCTTTTGAAAAGCATTTGCCATGCTTTTCTTCAGAGATTCTATTATACAAAAGCCTTGTCCGTTTTGATATTTTGCTCCACTTTATTAATTCTGACAAAAATGTTGTTGTCTGTAGTGTCTCCCAAAGGTCTTGCTGCTTTGAGCCTCCATTTTAAGAAAAAAATAAAATGGGGAAAATGAAAATCAAGTGGTAATTAAATTTTCCTTTCTTCATTCTGGGGCATTTTTGTCAATTATGGAAAAATTTTAGGGCATTTATGGTTGTTCTTCAAATTGAAAAAATATTTTTGCTGCCATTTTATTTTATTATTTAATGAAGTGATACGTCAAGGATGTCTGCCTGTGCCTAGAAAGGTAATACCACAGAGGAAGCTGTACAATTGGGTGGGCAAAGGTAATGGAGAGGAAGGAATGGAAAATGATATTCCCAAGAAAATTAAAATGATTTTATATTTCCTTAATGGAGAGTAGTAAGATAGTGGATCAGACATTTATTAAAGTAGAGACATTATATTTTGAAATGAAATTGAAGTACTTTGATAGATATTATTATTTAAAATATCAAAGCAACTAAATATTTCTCTTTAAGTAACATCTTATCCACAATTCCATGATTTATAAAGCACAGTTTATTTTAATTCAACACACATTAAAGGGTTGCATAATATATCCCAACAGTTATGCTCATTACTGAAAAGACTAAAAGGACATTAGAAATAGCCAATAAAATGACATTAATGTAAAAACATAAAATGAAAGTGTTGAGAAGACAAAATAGAACTGTTGAGGCAACATGCATTAGTGAAAACAGAAAACTTCTCCACTGGTTCAGAACCAATGTGAAGAAGTCCCCAGCAGGAGATAGGGCCATGTAGGCAAAGATGATGCCATGCGAGAGAGACACATGGAAGAGATATAGCAATTGTCATAGACATGTTATGACCTGAGGCAGAGATATAGCAATTGTCATAGACATGTTATGACCTGAGGCAGAGATATAGCAATTGTCATAGACATGTTATGACCTGAGCAGAGAGTAAAAGGACAAATACATCTGAAACCAAATATGCAAATCATCTGGGGAGCTAAATAGGAGAGCAAAACATGTTTTTTAAAACGTAGTCTTTTTTTTAAATGGTGGTTTCAATAAACTGTGGCAAATGCAAAAATTTAAAGGCAACAACATATAGACAATGGTAAATGCAACCAGGGTAAATGCAAGGATGAAATGGGAATACCTAACAGGGCCACCCAATGATGCCCTGCCACTGATAGATCACTCAGAGAAGGTTTCAGTGAAAAGGGGCAAGAGCAGGGAAAGGTAGTAAAAGATGAAAGTTGTTCCAGGTAAAAGAGTACCCACATACAATGGCCTGAAAATAAGAATATGAAAGTACTTTTTGGAGTTCAGACAAGACTACAAATATGGTGGGAAAAGAAGTAGAATCAAGGAACAGTTTAGAAATTTTGGGTTTTATCTGGAAAACAATGGTTATCAAAAGTTTGAGAAGGGATAGGACATGACGAAGTTTAAATACTGACAAGTTTGTCAAGCAGAGTCTGAGAGAAAATGTATGACAGGAGAACCATTTTAATTTGTTATTTTTTCTCTAAACTATACATAAATCTAACTTCATTCAATTTCATTATTTTTAAAAGCCATGTAATTTCTGTTCACTAAAAGTCATTTGGTGGAAGTAGGAAGTAGAAGAAATAGTACATAGGGAAGAATTATGTTATTTCCTGTCTTTTTCTTTTGTCCTATCTACTGGCTATCAATGCTAGACCCCAAGCAACATTGCTAATACAGAAAGTACATATGGACTTCTAAACTACACACTTGAAAATTATTTTCACAAACACAACCCACTTTTCAGTCTGAAAGTATGTTTGTATGTGTCATGTATGTGTGTAAGTACACTTGTATGTATGAAAGACAGAGCGAGAACAAGAGATCAAGTATTCATACCAGCACAGACAATGTAGTGTGAGATTCCTGAGTTTCCTTATAAATTATTAAATCACCACCTAAATTAAAATACATTAGTCTGTAATTAATTAGCTATTGAGGCTTCACATGTGTGATTGTGAAGAAACACTAGGCTAGAGATAAAATGAAAGATCTGTATTTTAAGAGCTTATTGCATTTCCCCCAAATAAGCATTAAAATCTCTCAGAATATAGAACTCCCCTAGACATGAATGACAAAAATCAAAGATATTGGTTTAAGAAGGCAAAATTTGGATTATAGTTACCATAGCAACCTGAACCATGAGTCTGTATCTAAAATCATTTTTATAAACACTTTTACCCACATCTGGGTTGTTGGTGTTGCATACATTAAGATTATTTACATTATGACAATGTATCATTCTCTATTATAGCAGAAGTGACCCAATTGTCTTTACTAATGATAATCTTTCTTTGTCAAACTAACAACTCACAGAACTGCAAGACTGATTGCGTTAAATTCCTGTAAAATATAAAAGATTTATTATTTTTCTTCCTTAATCATCATTTTAACTTTATTTTCTAACATCTTCTTTCCATAGGGAGAAAATCTAAATCTTTTATAATTCACTTTATTTTGATTTCTTTTCAGGACCATTTTTAGTTGAATGTGTTATTTAGATAAGCCATTATGTTTTGTTCTTATTACAAAGACTTCCATTATATTGTATGCAATTCAGACAATTCAAGAAAGTGTATAAAAGATAATAAAAAGCACTATTTATCAGGTAGCACTCTTAAATATGTGACAAACTTAATGCCAGTATCTGTATTTGTGTGTATTTGTGTAAATAGATATAAATGGATATTATTGTATATTTTTGCTCTTTATACAAAATTAGAACTATAATGCTTATTACCCTGCTTTTTATAAGTTAATGTTATATTACTACGATTGCCTTGCCATTCAAAATCTGTTAAAACATCATTTTTTGTGGCTTCCTAAAATTTAGTCATCTAGTTAGGCCATAATTTATTTAGCTACTTCTCTGTTGGTTGAAACAAATATTATCTAAATGTTTTGAGACTATTATATATAGAACTAAAGACAGAGAGATATATGCATAATCTTTCAGTGCCACCTTTAAATTAAAAATAGAATTATCATCTGTCCTGCATATCTGCCAGTTCTCCATTTACAGCTCTAATAATCACAAACCAAAAAAAAAAATTTTAATTGTATTCATACTAAAAGTATACAGACCTTTTTCTTATCATTATTCCCTATAAATTTAATATAATAACTGTTTACATAGTATTTTCTTTGTACTAGATGTTGTAAATAATCTAAAAATAATTTAAAGTATACAGGAGGATGTGCATATGTTATATGCAAACACTAGTTCATTTTAAATAAGGAAATTTAGAATCCAGTAAAGTGGATTTTGTTATCCACTAGGAGTCCTAGGGTCAATTTCCCACAAATACCAAGGGAAAACTCTACTAAGCTAATCATCTTTATACGTTATCTTTAAAAAATAGTCATTATCTATTTTCCAACTCTGAATTGGTTTCAGCTTGCCTGCTTCCCCTGACTTTGCTGGCTGATTCTTTCTGAGGACTCAAGTAAGAAATACCTTCACACACTACTGATAGTTGATGCAGTTTGAGCCTTGTAATTTTCATTGCTCCATATAATTTCTCAATGTGTTTTCCCACTAGAATGTACAGATTTCTTTAGCTTCTACTAGGTTACTCTCTGTCATCTCAAATTGAGCATTCTATCCAAGGATAATTTTTTAATGTATATACAGAGAAAGGATTTCCAGAGATAATCTAATACAGTCATCTCTAGATCATTTCTGTTATCTTCTACATGCTATCTAAATAAAAATCTTACTGATGTTTCCACGTCAAGAGGCCAATATGAGAAATATAATCTTAGAATCATAGAGCTAGAAAGACATAAAGACAGAACTCTAAAGAGTAATGAGTCCTGTCCCACTGGAAGTAAGCCTCAAGAATTAAGATGCCATGATTCTTATGAAAGTCTTTTTTTACTGTCAAATAAGCTCTGCCATGAAGTTTTCTTTGTAAGATAAAGATTTCAGTAATTCTTCTACAAATCAGAAGTCCAATCTTCTCTTTCTTTCAGGATAAACAGGGAAATTTTGAAACATGTTGCACAAAAAATTTATTGTGAATTTGAAGACAAACAAGTTGCTATAGGATTTTTAGTCTACATAAAAATACTATAAATTATTTGAAATATATTCAAGCCATTGAATAAAGTGTGCAAAAGTAGATTAAACTTGGTCCATCATCATTTGTAGACATTCTTCCTATTTAAGTTAAAGTCCTTATTCTGATTACTTACTTACTTAGCATTTAAGCAACTGCATCATGAATTTGAATTTGCAATATCACACTATTTTCCTTAATTATTTAAAGAACCATTTTAGATTTAAGAATTGGATGTTTCTTGATTATTAACTCTGTAGTCCATTGTTAATCTCTTCTAGAAAGAAAAAGCACAAAAGGGGCTGGTAGAGTGACTCAAGTGGTAAGAGTGCCTGACTAGCAAGTGTGAAGCCCTGAGTTCAAACCCCAGTATCAAAAAAAAAAAAAGAAAGAAATCACAAGAAAAAGCAAAATAGTTAGGTTTATTCTAAAAATGGACTACTTCTTAGGATCCTAAGGAAATTTTAAAAGCTAGTCACCATTATACCTACATGTTAAGAAATATTTTTAATTTAATAAGATCAACAAAAACTCCATGACTATTTCTCTAGGATAACTTCTTTTTTTTTCTCATAGAAGCATGCCTAAATTAATCCTTGCCACCCATCACAAGATGTTATATGGCCATTAACTTTACAAGGAATAAATCCCTTGCTTTTTGAAGCTACCTATACATATAAGTTTATTAAAAATACTTGAGCACCTCAAATTACAAGGATAGCTATAAATTTCTCTGATTCTAAATCTGGCATTAAATTTGTCTCAGGTTCAGAATTCATTCAGATTGCTGGGCTTTCTAATCACTGAATTCAAGATGCTTAGATACTCTTTTGAGAAATGAATCTGGTCCATCTTTGTTTGAGAAGAAAATTCTAATGCTGAACTAAATTAATACTATTTAAAATCACATGACAATGTAAATGCTGTATAAAAAAGGACAAATGTTTAAAAATGGATCTACTACTGATTGAGTAAATTAGCACAGTTTCAACAAAAATAAGACGCCAAACAGGATCAAACATGTAAAGATTAGAGGAAATATATTCACAAATGAAATAGGGAAGAAGTCAGAACAGTCCAGAAGAACCATTGAACTAAGGTTTAAACCTAACTCTGAGTAGGGGAAAGAATTACATGGAAGAGTCTTACTAGTTATTGAATTATTTTGTCAACAAAACAATTCTGAATACTCTAGGAATGAATTATTTTAGTGTCTCTTGTATAATCAATATTAAGTATTTTGCCCATTTTATTGCTTTTCTTCAAACCATTTGTAGAAAGAAGCTTATTGAAATTTTTAAGAACAAAGAATGGGATTCTTAAATTCTTTTTCAGATGGTTCATTACTTTTGTATAAAAACATGACTGACTTTGCATACTGATTTTATATCCTATAAAATCACTGAAATAACTTAGTAGTTCTGATAGCTGTTTTACTAAGTCTTTAAAATTTTCTACATGTATCATCATACCAAATAAAGTTCCTTCATCCTTTCCAATTTAGATACCTTTAATTTCTTTTTATTTTTTAATTGCTCCAGCTAAGATTTTCAGTACTCTTTTGAATATAAGTAAGCAGAGTACACATATTTGCCTTAGAAAGTTTTCAGTTTTCCTAATTGATTATGATGCTAGTCATGGCCTTTTCATTCATGTTCTTCATTATGTTGAGTTAATTTCATTCTGACTAGTTTTGAGATGTTTAATCAAGAATAAATTTTGAATTTTGTCAAATGCTGTTTCTGTGCCTATACAGATACATATTTTTTTCATTTTTTTCATGGAGGGATGGGAGAGCAATATTTCTCTCTTTATTACCAGGTGAAAAGTGAGTAACAAGTATGAAAACATAGGGTTAGGTAGAGAACCCTCCAAAATGAGATGAAAAGAGACATGGAGTCTCTGAGAGGAATTTTGCATGCTATAAAAAAGTGTTGGGGGAGATGGCTTGGGATGGATTTGGAATGGAAGTGACAAGGGTCATTTATGGTCATAGACAATAGCAAACTATATGAACAGTGTACAAAGTAAAGTGGGACTATTAAGTCTTCCTTTCTAAATTCTTGTGTTCATATTTGAGCAGAAAATCTTAGAAAAATGTATTGGAACATATTTTGCATAAATAATGATCACAAATTTGCAAGACAACATGACAAAAAAGAGCAGAACCTCTCCATTTAGGAATATCTTCATACATTTTAGAATAAGTCTTAAATTACTGTCTGTCTAGTCTTCAACTATACCATAGTCTTCCTTCAAGGTTTCTACATTTAATTCCATTGTAACCCAAACTGAGTTTTAAGCAGTATTCCAGAAAAAAAAATCAGGTCCCAGTATATGATAACAGGCTACAGGAGCCATAAGGCACAAGAAAGAGACAAACAGGTTGAAGATTACACACGATGCAATGTATTTGGGACTTATTGAAAGAAGTATGGTCAAGGATGACAGCAAAATCAATGGATTCCCATGATCTTTATTCAGGCCAGAATGAACCTGGTTTATCTCAAGCTAACATCAAGGATGTTAGGAACATTTCTAATACTAATGATGGCAAGGTCTAGGCAAAAAGCTCCATGCATTACACTAATATTTTTGTATATGATACACTGGGAAACCATGCAGAGAACGAAAAACACATTTATCAGAGGAAATCTTGGTGGCTGTAATTCAAGATGGCTGTAGTCAGGTCACTCTGGGTCTCTATAGTGTATAATTATACATATTGAGTTAACTGTACAAATTGAGTTAAACATGATTATTGTGACAGAGATAGTAGCACTCAGTAAAATTCCATATCCACATTTTACAGCCAGCCTTATAGCTCTGTTAGAGTCATTTAGCTAACCATAATCCATGAGTTATGAGTAGACATTTCACCTGTAATCTCTTGACCACACTGGGAGATCTCCATAAACTTTCTTTACTTCTTTGATGTCCTGGGAGCCATGTGCAGATAGGATAGCATCACAGGAATGTATAACTTTCATAAATTCAGGCCCTTGCATGTATGTGTGACTATAACTTCCCTGTAAACAGTATGGGATATAAAATATGAAAAATAAATCTTTGCTTCATTAAATCACTGAAAAATTTGGGTTAGTCTCTTACTTCAGTGTAGCCTACAAACCTCATGTAAATCAAGTAGCATGCTTCTTTCTAAGGAGAGAAATAAAAGAGGACTTCATTGTGTAGTAGCCAAACACCCAACACAGGTTTTTTTTCCATCATTCAGAAAGTTTCATTCAGTCTCTTTACAGTCTATCCTCCAAAGTAACTCTGTTCTCATTTCTGACACAATATAGTTTTTTCATGTTGTATAATGGTATATAAATAGAATATTACTTTGTGCACTCTTTTGTATGCAGCTTCTTTCCTTCAGTATAATGCTTTAGGATGTGTAACTCTATTATATATCATAGCTATCCTTGTTCACAAATATTAAATGAATATCCCATGAGTTGCCTAACCATCTTCCTATGGTTGGAAAGTTGCTTTGTTTACAGTTTGGGGCAATTATGAATAAAGCTGCTATAACCAGTTTTGCACAATTCCTTAGGGCACATGTGTTTTTATTTTGTTTTTTTAATGACCTAGTGGTAAAACAGCTAAGTCATACTCAGGAATTATGAAACATCATAAGAAAGCACCACACAGACACTCAAAGCAGTTATCATTTCACACATACATTTACATATCATAGAATATTAATTAGCCTTTAAAAAAAGGAAATGATGCTATTTACAATAGCATGGATGACGTGCTAAGAGAAATAAGCCAGACACAGGAGAATAAATACTATGCGATTCTGCTTAGATGAAAAAATCTGAACTAGTCAAATTAATAGTGGCAGAAACTCATAAAGATATAGACATTAAATAGACACAGCTTTTGGCATATTGATTATAGCCCCCAAAAATGGTTTGAAAAACAAACAAATAAGCAAATATGATACCCTACTATTTCCTCCAAATTATTGCTTCAGAAGAATCATACCAAGTTTCCTCTGTATTATTTTTTCATGTGTGGTGTTTACAATACTTTCGTTAAGATTAATGTGCTTTAAAACATTTTCAAGTTTAATAATTTTGTGATTTCATCTTTGACTCTTAGGTAATTTAGAATTATGTTGTTGCATTTCCAAATATTTATGTCTTATGTGAATCTTTTTATTTTGTATACTCTAGCTATATTGTGTTCAGATAATATACATAAGATTCAATCTTTTGTAAGATGTGTAATTTTATTACCCAGCATATAGTCTATTTTGGAGACTATTTCATAGGCACCTGATAAAATATCACTTCCATTGTTGGGCATAGTATTCTTTATATATCAATTAGGATGGTAATTATTTGTGTTATTCAATTTTTTGAGGGTCTGATTGTTTTACAAATGCTAAGTGAAGAGAGTTAAAATTATTATTATTATTGATATATTGTCTCATTTTCACTTGGCCATTTTTAGCAGGTACTGAAACTCTGTTATTGCTTGCCTTCATGATGGTTTTTACTATTTATCATTAAGATGCATTGCTTTTTTATAAGCTTTGTTTCAAAAGCTAATTTTTCTGATTCTGCTTATGTTTGCATGCTATACATATTTGCACTCTTTTACTTTGCATCTTTCTAGGTTTTTACATTTAAAGTATATCTTATTAGAGATACCATATTGTAGTGAGACTTTTTGTCCACTTTGACACTTTGTGACATTTACTAGGAATATTTAATCCATTAATCCATTCATACTTTTGTAATTATCCACATAGTCAGTTTAAGCACTTTACTTTGCTATTTATTGTTTCTTGATCCATGAAGTATTTGTTGCTCTGTTTTTCCTCACTTGCTTTAGGTTTTGTTAATTGAATGTCTCTTATGGGTACATTCTATTTCTTATGCAGCTTCCTAATATAGCACTTAGTATATTGCTAGTGGCTACTTTAGGAAATAAATATATATCATTATCACTACATGATTACAATTAATGTTTCACAACTTTAGAGAAAATATAAGTGCCATAGAACAGTAATAAGTGCATTTGCCATCATCCTCTGTACTGTGGTCAAATGTTTTAATTATACTTTTACTATAACCTGCTCTTAAACAACTTTATTATTTATTCTTTCTTTTATATATTTCATCGTTTTTGCTTCACTTACATGTGTATGCATTGTTTATGCCACCTCCCTCCTACTCCTGCCCCCCACTTTATTACTTTTTTGCATTAAATGTTCATTTGCATTTTGAAGAAAGAGAAGCAAAACATGGTCTTCCATAATTACGCATCTATCTACCATCTACAGTCTTCTCTTTTTCTTGTTACAAATCCAAGTCTCCATCTAGAACACTTTTCATTATGCTTCATGCATTTCCCTTATCACTTCTTGTATGGCAAATCTGTTTGTTTATATACAGCCGAAAGCCTCACAGTGAACCCGCTCACAAACTTTACCTTTTAGGTACCATCTGCTGAGCGCTCTCAAATCCAATACTCTTCTTAGACAAATCCAGCCACCTTTGCAGTACCAAGTTCCAATATATCCATTCTCAACCCAGTTACACTGCTGTGCTCTTGGGCTCGAGCTCTCCCAACTGTCAGGAAAATTCTCCTAGGAAGAAACTCCAGAAAACTCAATACTCATTTATTTTGTTCTTTTTCAAGAATCCTGGTCCTAGGCTGTATATTCAAAAAATGTTTGAAGTGTTTGTCTCTTGTATTTCATGCAGTTTAACTTTGTTTATACCAACAGGGCAAACCAGGCATCATTTTCTCTACCATGACTAGGAGAGAAGGCTCAATTTTAATTTTAGATGGTTGTATTTCATATTTTACTTCTCATAAAATTGGTTCTGAGTGAAAGGTAGCTTTCCAAAAGGTATCAGAAATGGAAAAGTATTCAGAAAACAATACTTTTCCATTTCAAAAATGAGATTTTGGTCATTTTCAGCTTCCTTCTAAGGATAAGTTTGCAAATCTCTCATAAGCAAATGTAATCCACATAAGAATTAATATTCAAGGGACAGCCTAAGAATTGTTATTAATGTACAGATTTCTTCCAAATGTTTATGCTGCTTTATCATTCTACTTGGTATGGATTGGTTTTCATTGCAGTTTATTAGCAATCAGCACTTATTATTTGGCAATAGTGTTTACAAACTATAACTCATTACTCTCTTATCTTTTATTTATGAGATAGTGTCATAGGAAAGAAGAAAATCATACATTGTTTCTGTTTGGGAGAGCACTATACACTAGAGCATTTCAACACCATCAGTGTTATTGTTTTTAAAAATGTATTCATTCAGCATTCTTGAACAAAGAAAGTCCTATACTGTGAGAAAGGCCAGGATGTGCTAAGCACCTGCTGGGTTCACAGTGTTTGCATACATGCTAGTCTCATTCACTGAGGAAGTATACTCAAAAGAGTACCATTTTTTTTCAATATACAGAAAATTTGTATAGTTTACTTAATTATTTTTTATTCACTTATTCACATGTGCATACATTGTTTGGGTCATTTCTCCACCCTCCCCGCAGCCTCTCCCCCATTCCTTTCTCAGTTCCAGTCAGGTTCTATTCTGCCTTTATCACTAGTTTTGTTGAAGAAAACAGACAGGCATAATAAGGAAGACAAAGTGTTTTTGCTAGTTGAGTTAAGGATAGCTATGCAGAAATATTCCTAGCATTGCTTTCATGTACATGTGTTATGACCCATGTTGATTCATCTCTAACTGATCTTTACCCTGGTTATTGATCCCCTTCTAATGATAACCTCTGTGGCTTTAAGGTTTCTGTATTAGCTCCTCTGGAGTGGGGACATCAAACGCTTTTATGTTTTGGGTTTTCTACCTATTTCTATATCATCCATATGTGCTCTCCCCTTGTCATGTAGTCCCAGTCTATCCAACCATATTGCTGCATTTGCCCTAGATCTACAGTCCACATATGAGGGAGAACATATGATTTTTGGTCTTTTGAGCTTGGCTGACCTCACTCAGAATGATGTTCTCCAGTTGCATCCATTTACTTGCAAATGATAAGATTTCATTCTTCATCATGGCTGAGTAAAATTCCATTGTGTACAAGTACCACGTTTTCTTGATCCATTCAAATTAGACAATTTCACTGCATAAATAACCTTTAATTTTGTATATTTGGAGGTGAATGAGATTTTTAATACACACCAAAACAATGTATAAATATGATATCTTCAAGTCAAGATTATAATAGATTTTCTTTTGATGAAATACAATTTAACATTGTATTTCTAAAATGCTTAATGGCAGCAAAAATAAGAAACATTGGAGTAGTTTCCTGAAGAACCCATATAACTAGAAGTTAGAATTCATAATCTCTCATTGCTGCTTATAATGTACCCAATTTTATCAGGTAATTTAATTTTCAGAACTTGTACCTGCATACATTAAAAACCACACAATGTCAAATGTCTTGAAAACATCATAGTGCTTTTGTGAGCATGATAAAAATGGGAAGTCCTCTAGAATCCAAATGTCCACAGTTATCATAATCTTTTATAATAAAGATTAAACATCAGGATTTTTCTAGTTGGTGTTCATTATTCGGTTACCTTGACAGAGAATTCAGTGCTGTTTCCCCAATTTTTAAATGAGAGCAGAAGTATCTACTCTTTACAACTGAATGGAACCCAGTTGATAGAGAAGAGAAGAAAATAAAAGCTAAGATGTTTAAAGAAACATATTATTGACCTGAGGATATTGCTTTTAATTGCAGTTGTGAATTCTTTTATAAAGAACACTTTCAAATTAAGCACACAGACATGTCTACTTGTCTAACTATTTTGTGTTTAACACAAAGTCTATTTCCTACCTTGTAATTATAACTACATTTTAGTGTACTCATGATTATTATTCTATTTGTGTAGCATCTTATTATATAAGTGAGTGGCATAATACTTCTGAATGACAATTGCAATGAGATATTTCAATTGTCCCAATAAATATTTATAGAAAATTCTACAACTTCAAATATCTCCCCTTACACTTTATATGTTTTGAGTCCCCTTCTCTCTCTCTCTCTCTCTCTCTCTCTCTCTCTCTCACACACACACACACACACACACACACACACACACACACACCAGTAAATCTGTCATCAGTGAAATGTGGCACAAGAAGAATTTCATATCCACTTCTTCAATACTGAAATGTCAATGAAATGAGAAAGGCTCTGGAGAAAGTTCCCTGAGCTAAGATATGATTATTTATCAAATCTAAGCGAAACCCCAGGTGGAGTACAAGTTTACAACCTGGATTTAAATTACAGCATGGATTTACTTTTTATCTTTCTGGATCTTTGGAAGTCACAGGTCTATCTGTGAAGCTGTACTTGTGCAATACATCATTTATGTCAACATTCATACTTGCCTTATAAGATTGAATAATACAGGAGGGATCTTAAGCAATAAAAACATTTCTCCTCTTGTGGAACACCACTCAAACAGCCTAATTTTATTTTTCATTTAAAATCCTACAACTCTACAACTAAAACAACATTGAACAGACATGAACTACTGTAAAGCAAGAGCTATGAGGCTAAACCTTTCTTAGTAGATAAACTGCTCCCTGGATTCTCTGTAAGTTCTAAAAAACCTACTTAAATTCCCCTTGAAATGTGCAAATCTGCAAACTATTATCTGTGGTCTTTTCCTTTCAATGTTTTTGGACTATTGTTGACCATAGGTTTCCAAAACTGTGGAAAGTGAAACAGTGAAGATACAAGGGCAGAAATCCTGAAAAGTATGGTGCCAATGCAAAGGGTCCCATCTGACTTTTTGATAAAGAGCAACAGAAGGGATTTTATGCCATTAATCTGTTATTACTTCCAAATTATTATAATATCAATACCTATATTCCAAACAGTGATGGAATTATGAGCAGTGTCTCTTAGTATAATGGTGAACAATATCTGAGAATGTTATGGAATGCACATTTGACTTTGTACTGGGAGACCCAGATGCTAAAACAATTACATCAAATATATATTATGAATGATTTTTCTGGGTTTCCAGTTCTTTTTCTGAAAAAAAAAAAAGGTTACAATACTAGTGTATCAACTCAACTTACCACTCAAATAAATCTACCTCATAGGTCTATGTTGGTCAATTTGTATGAAAATATCTCTTGGGAAATCACTTCTAAATATTCTTGGATGTTATTTACTTGCAAAGTATTATTTTGTCAAGCACTGGCCTACTGAAATCCTTATGTATTACAGATGTCAGATTTTTTTAATGTGGAAATCAATTGCTGCACTTTCCTAAAGATAGTTTCCTTCATCACTTGGAGGACCCTAAAAGAAAACTGAAGCAGAAAGCCCATTCTTAATGAAATAGACTGTGTCTCCATAAAGGTATAGCTAAAAATCTAACTGTGTGCCCTATAAAGAGCCAAGGTTATATTAAGAGCAATAAAGGGAAATAGGCTTACAGGGATGGGTTACATTCAATATTCTTTCAGTTTCATTTTTTTTTGTTGGTGTTTATTTTTTTGTTCATTTATTCACATGTGCATATATTGTTTGGGTCATTTCTCCACACAGCCCCCCTTGCCCAGCATTCCCCCCTCACCCCCTCAGGTTCAGGCAGGTCCTGTTCTATCCTTATCACTGATTTTGTTGAAGAAAAGACATATGCATAATAAGAAAGACAAAGCTTTTTTGCTAGTTGAGTTAAGGATAGCTATACAGCAAGATTCCAACAATTGCTTTCATGTACCCATGTGTTAGGACCCATGTTGATTCAACTCTAACTGATATTTATATTGGTTCCTGATCCACAGCACATGATAACCTGTTGTTTTAAGGTTTCTGTATTAGTTCCTCTGGAGTGGGGACATCAAACGCTTTCATGTTTTGGGTTTTCTACCTATTCCTATATCACCAGTATGTGCTCTTCCCTTTTCTTGTGATCCAAGTTCAACCACATTGCTACATTTATCCTAAGTCCGCATATGAGGGAGAACATACGATTTGTGGTCTTCTCAGCCTGGCTGACCTCGCTCAGATTGATGTTCTCCAGTTCCATCCATTTACCTCAAATGATAAAATTTCATTTTTCTTCATGGCTGAGTAAAATTCCATTGTGGACAAGTACCACATTTTATTGATCCATTCATCAGTAGTGGGGCATCTTGGTTCTTTCCATAACTTGGCTATTATGAATAGTGCTATAAAAAACATGGGTGTGCAGGTGCCTCTGGAGTAACAAGTGTTACATTCCTTTGGGTATATCCCCAGGAGTAGGATTGCTGGATCATATGGCAGGTCTAGAAGTCTCCAATTTTTTTTCCAAAGTGGTTGCACCAGATTGCATTCCCGCCAGCAGTGGATTAGGATTCCTTTTCTCCCACATCCTCACCAACACTTGGTGGTGGTGTTTTGGATGATGGCTAATCTAACAGGGGTGAGGTAGAAACTTACTGTGGTTTTGATTTGCATTTCCTTTATGGCCAGAGATGCTAAGCATTTTTTCATGTGTTTTTTGGCCATTTAATTTCTTCTTTTGAAAAAGTTTTGTTTAGTTCAGTTCCCCATTTCTTAATTGGTTCATTGATTTTAGGAGAGTTTAGTTTCTTAAGTTCTCTGTATATTCTGGTTACCAGTCCCTTGTCTGATGTATAGCTGAAGAATATTTTCTCCCATTCTGTGGGTGGTCTTTTCAGTTTAGAGACCATTTCTTTTGTTGTGCAGAAGCTTTTTAATTTTATGAAGTCCCGTTTTTTAATACTGTCTCTTAGTTGCTGGGCTGCTGTGTGGTTCTATTGAGGAAGTCTTTGCCTATTCTTATTTGTTCCAGAGTATTTCCTGCTCCTTCCTGTAGTAACTTCAGAGTTTCAGGTCTGATATTTAGGTCCTTGATCCATTTGAGTTGATACTAGTACAGGGTGATAGACATGGATCTAGTTTCAGTTTCTTGCAGAGAAGTAACCATTTTTCCCAGCGACATTTGGTGAAGAGGCTGTCTTTTCTCCATCGTATATTTTTGGCACCTTTGCCAAAAATGATATGGGCATAGTGTGTGGATTCATATCTGGGTCCTCTATTCTTTTCCACTGGTCTTCATGTCTCTTTTTGTGCTAGTACCATGCCGTTTTTATTGCAATTGCTTTGTAATATAGTTTGAAGTCAGATATTGTGATGCCTCCAGTATTGTTCTTTTTGCTGAGTATTGCCTTGACGATTCACAGTCTCTTGGGTTTCCAAATGAACTTTAGAGTAGATTTTTCAATCTCTGTGATGAAAGTCATTGGGATTTTGATGGGAATTGCATTAAACATGTAGATTGCTTTCAGTAGTATAGCCATTTTTGCTATGTTGAATCTACCGGACCATGAGCATGGGAGATCTTTCCATCTTATGTAGTCTTCCTTGATCTCTTTCTTCAGGAGTTTTTAAATTCTACTTGTAGAGGTCATTCACATCCTATGTTAAATTTACTCCGAGGTATTTGATTTTTTTGAGGCTATTGTAAATGGAATTGTTTCCATATATTCCTTCTCAGTTTGTTCATTGTTGGTGTATAGAAAAGCTAATGATTTTTGTAAGTTGATTTTATATCCTGCCACCTTACTGGAGCTGTATATGGTGTCTAAGAGTTTTTGGGTAGAGTTTTTGGGTCTTTAAAGTATAGGATCATATCATCTGCAAATAAGGATATTTTGACAGTTTCTTTACCTATTTGTATTCCTTTTATTTCTCCTTCTTGCCTAATTGCTCTGGCTAGAAATTCCAGTACTGTGTTGAATAGGAATGGGGATAGTAGGCACCTTTGTCTTGTTCCTGATTTTAGGGGGAATGGTTTCAGTTTTTCACCATTAAGTATGATGTTGGCTGAGGGTCTGTCATATATAGCCTTTACAATGTTGAGGTACATTCCTTCTATTCCTAGTTTTCTTAGAGATTTTATTATGAAATGGTGTTGGATCTTGTCAAAGGCTTTTTCTACATCTATTGAGATGATCAAGTCCTTTTTGTCTTTGCTTCTACTGATATATTGTATTACATTAATAGATTTGCGTATGTTGAACCACCCCTGCATCCCTGGGATGAAGCCAACTTGATCGTGGTAAATGATCTTTCTGATGTGTTGTAAGATTTGGTTTGCCATCATGTTATTGAGGATATTTGCCTCGATGTTCATTAGGGAAATTGGCCTTAGTTCTCCTTTTTGGAGGTGCTTTGTCTGGTTTTGGGATAAGTATAATACTGGCTTCATAAAATGAGTTAGGCAGTGTGCCTACCCGTCCTATTTCATGGAACAGTTTAAGGAGAGCTGATATTAGTTGTTCTTTAAATGTCTGATAGAATTGAGTAGTAAATCCATCAGGTCCTGGACTTTTGGTTTTTGGGAGGCTCTTGATGGCAGCTTCAATTTCTTTTTGTGTTATACATCTATTCAGGTGATTAATATCCTCTTGGTTCAGTTTTGGGTGGTTGTAAGTTTCTAGAAATCTGTTCATTTCTTCAAGATTTTCAAATTTATTAGAGTATAGGTTCTCAAAGTAGTCTCTGATGATTCCCTGGATTTCCGTGGTGTTTGTTGTTATCTCTCCTTTTGAATTTCTGATTTTACTGATTTGTGTTTTTTCTCTCCTCATTTTAGTCAGGTTTGACAGGGTCTGTAAATATTATTTATTTTTTCAAAGAACCAACTTTTTGTTTCATTAATTCTTTGTATGGTTTTTTTGTTTCTATTTCATTGATTTCAACCCTTATCTTACTTATTTCTTTCCTTCTGCTTGTTTTGGGATTTTGTTTGTTCTTGTTTTCTAGGAGTTTCAGCTGTAGTGTTAGGTCATTGATTTGAGATCTTTCTGTCTTTTTGATGTATGCACTCATGGTTATAAACTTTCCTCTTAGGACTGCCTTTGCTGTGTCCCATAGGTTCCGGTCAGTTGTGTGTGGAAGGTTAATTTCCAGGAACCTTTTAATTTCCACTTTTATTTCATCAGTGACCCATTCATCATTGAGTAATGTGTTGTTCAGCTTTAATTGTTTGCATGTTTTTTACTGCTGTTTTTGTTGTTGATTTCTAGTTTTAACACATTGTGGTCAGACAGAATGCATAGGATTATTTATATTTTCTTATATTTGCTGAGGCTTTCTTTGTGCCCTAAGATATGATCAATTTTGGAAAAGGTTCCATGGGCTGCTGAGAAGAATGTGTATTGTGCAGAAGTTGGATGAAATATTCTGTAGACATAAGCTAGTTCCATTTGATCTATGGTGTGATTTAGTACTAGGATTTCTTTATTGATTTTTTGTTTGGATGACCTATCTGTTGGTGATAGGGGGGTATTAAAGTCTCTACTACCACTGTGTTGGGATCTATATATGCTTTTAAGCCCTTCAGAGTATGATTGGTGAAATTGGGTGCATTGATGTTGGGTGCATATAAGTTGATAACTATTGTTTCATTTTGGTGTATTTCCCATTTTATAGTATGGAGTGTCCTTATTTATCTCATTTGATCAATGGAAGTTTGAAGTCTACTTTGTCCAAGATAAGTATTGCTGCCCCTGCCTGTTTTGGGGGACCATTGGCTTGGTAAATCTTCTTCCAGCCTTTCACTCTCAACCAGTGCTTATTTCTGTCAATGAGGTGGGTCTCTTGTAGGCAGCAGGTTGTTGGATCTTCCTTTTTATTCCAGTTTGCCAATCAGTGTCTTTTGATGGGGGAATTAAGTCCATTAACATTAAGTGTTAGTACTGATAGGTATGTGGTGAACCTGTCATTTAGTTGTCTTTGTTGTTTGAAGGTTTGATTGTGTGTACCTAAGTTGAGATTACTCTCTACTTTCTTGCTTTTTCTTTTGCTGTAGTTTGGTGCTGCCTGCCTTTTCATGGTTTTGTTTGCTTTCACTTTCTGTATGCAGAATTCCTTGAAGAATCTTTTGTAGCAGTGGCTTGGTGGTTATATATTGTTTTAGTTTCTGCTTATCATGGAAGACTTTTATTGTTCCATCTATTTTGAATGATAGTTTTGCTGGGTAGAGTATCCTAGGGTTGAAGTTATTTTCATTCAGTGCCTGGAAGACCTCATTCCATGCTCCTCTTGCTTTTAATGTTTCTGTTGAGAAGTCTGCTGTGATTTTGATGGGTTCACCTTTGTATGTTATTTGTTTTTTCTCTCTTACAGCCTTCAGTATTCTTTCGCTAGTCTCTGAACTTGTTGTTTTAATGAAAATATGTTGTGGACAGGGATGGTCAGTGTTCTGGCAGCTTCCTGTACCTGAATGAGCATAATTTTCTCTAGATTTGGCAAGTTTTCTGTTATTATTTTGTTGAATATATTATGCATTCTTTTTGCTTGCACTTCTTCTCCTTCTTTAATGGCCATGATTCTCAGGTTTGGTCTTTTGATGGAGTCAGTAAGTTCTTGCATCTTCTTTTCACAGGTCTTGAGTTGTTTAACTAATAGTTCTTCAGTTTTTCCTTTAATTGCCATTTCATCTTCAAGTTCTGAGATTCTGTCTTCTGTTTGTTCTATTCTGTGGAATGGCCTTCCTTTATTTTTTTTTTTTTTTTGTATTTCTGCTTCATTCTTTTTTCTGAGGTTTTTCATATCATCGGTTACTTCCTCTTTAATATTGTCAATTTTTTACCTTAATTCATTTATCTCTCTGTTTATGGTGATCTTAGTTTCAGTTGGTGTTTATTTAGGGCTTCTATGATTGCATTCATTTGTTTTTGTTTTTCTCATATTCTTTATTTTTGTCCTCTTCGAATTTCTTGAGTGCCTCCTGTATGTTTGGTTGACCATGTGTAGTAACATCTCTATGAAATTCTTATTAATTACTTGTAGGATTTCTTCTTTCAGGGTGTTCTTGTGGGCTTCGTTGGGTTCCTTTGTTTTATTTTTGTTTAGTTGGAGTCTGGGTCTGGGTATCCATTTTCTTCATTTCACTCTACATCCTGTAGTAATACTTTATTTTTTTGGGGGGAATGGTTTCCTCCCCTTAATGAATATCAATGCAAAAATCCTTAATAAAATAATGGCAAACTGAATCCAACAACACATCAGAAAGATCATACACCATGACCAAGTTGGCTTCATTCCAGGGATGCAAGGGTGGTTCAACATATGCAAATCTATAAATACAGCACATCATTAGAAGCAAATACAAAAGGAACTTGATCATCTCAATAGATGCAGAAAAAGCCTTTGACAAGATCCAACACCACTTCATGATAAAAGCTCTAAGAAAACTAGGAACAGAGAATGTACCTCAACATTGTAAAGCTATTTATGATAAACCTACAGGTCACATCATACTTAATGGTGAAAAACTGAAACCATTCCCCCTAAAATCAGGAAAAGACATGGGTGCCCTCTATCCCCACTCCTATTCAACATACTACTGGAATTTCTAGCCAAAGCAATTAGGCAAGAAGAAGGAATAAAAGGAATACAAATAGGTAAAGAAATTTTCTATCTGCAAACAATATGCTCTATACCTTAAAGACCCAAAAAACTCTACCCAAAAACTCTTAGACACCATAAACAGCTATAGTAAGGTGGCAGGATACAAAATCAACCTACAAAAATCATTAGATTTTCTATAAACCAACAACAAACAAACTGAGAAGGAATACCTAGAAACAATTCCATTCACAATAGCCTCAAAACAAAAATCAAATACCTAGGAGTAAATTTAACAAAAGATGTTAAATTTGTAGATGACCTCTACAAGGAGACTTTTAACACTCCTGAAGAAAGAGATTGAGGAACACTACAGAAGATGGAAAGAAAAAAAAAAAAAGAAGATGGAAAGATCTCCCGTGCTCATGGATCAGTAGATTCAACATAGTAAAAATGGCTATACTACCAAAAGCAATCTACATGCTTAATGCAATTCCCATCAAAATCCCAATGACTTTCATCACAGAGATTGAAAAATCTACTCTAAAGTTCATTTAGAATCACAACAGACCATGAATAGTCAAGGCAATGCTGGAGTTACCACAATACCTCATTTCAAACCATATTACAAAGCAATAGCAATAAAAACAGCATGGTACAGGCATAAAAACAGACATGAATACCAATGGAACAGAATAGAAGATCCAGATATGAATCCACACAGCTATACTCAAATCATTTTTGACACAGGTGCCAAAAACATATGATAGAGAAAAGACAGCCTCTTCAACAAATGTCACTGGGAAAAGTGGTTACCTGTCTGCAAGAAACTGAAACTAGATCCATATCTATCACCCTGTACTAGTATCAACTCAAAATGGATCAAGGACCTAAATATCAGACCTAAAATTCTGAAGTCACTGCAGGAAGGAGCAGGAAATACTCTGGAACAAATAGGTATAGGCAAAGACTTCCTCAATAGAACCACAGCAGCCCAGCAACTAAGAGAAAGTATTAACAAATGGTACTTCATAAAATTAAAAAGCTTCTGCACAACAAAAGAAATGGTCTCTAAACTGAAAAGACCACCCACAGAGTGGGAGAAAATATTCTTCAGCTATACATCAGACAAGGAACTGATAACCAGAATATACAGAGAACTTAAGAAACTAAACTCTCCTAAAATCAATGAACCAATTAAGAAATGAGCAACTGAACTTAATAGAACTTTCTCAAATGAAGAAATTCAAATGGCAAAAAAGCACATGAAAAAATTCTCACCATCTCTAGCCATAAAGGAAATGCAAATCAAAACCACACTAAGATTCCACCTCACTCCTGTTACAATAGCCATCATCAAAAACACCAGGAACAACATGTGTTGGAGAGGATGTGGGGAAAAAGGAACCTTTGTACACTGCTGGTGGGAACACAAGCTGGTACAACCACTCTGGAAAAATATTTGGAGACTTCTTAAAAATCTAAACATAGACCTGCCATATGATCCAGCAATACCACTCCTGGGGGTATACCCAAAGGAATACAACATAGGTTACTCCAGAGGCACCTGCACACCCGTGTTTATTGCAGCACTATTCACAATAGCCAAGTTGTGGAAAGAACCAAGATGCCCCACTACTGACGAATGTATCAAGAAAATGTGGTACTTATACACAATGGAATTTTACTCAGCTGTGATGAAGAATGAAATCTTATCATTTGCAGGTAAATGGATGGAACTGGAGAACATCATTATGAGTGAGGTCAGCCAAGCTCAGACAACCAAAAATCATATGTTCTCCCTCATATGTGGACTTTAGATCTAGGGCAAATGCAGCAACGTGGTTGGACTTGGATCACAAGAAAAGGGGAGAGCACATACTATGGGTGTTATAGAAATAGGTAGAAAACCCAAAACATGAAAGCGTTTGATGTCCCCACTCCAGAGGAGCTAATACAGAAACCGTAAAGTGACAGAGGTTATCATGAGAAGGGGATCAGTAACCAGTGTAAAGATCAGTTAGAGATGAATCAACATGGGTCATAACACTTGTACACGAAAGCAATGCTAGGAATATTTCTGTATAGCTATCCTTATTCAACTAGCAAAAACACTTCATCTTCCTTATGCTTAGTGATAGAGGCAGAACAGGACCTGCCTGGAACTGAGGGGGGAAGAGGTGAGAGTGTGGGGGAGGGGAACAGGGGGGAGAAATGACCCAAACAATGTATGCACATGAGTAAATGAATAATAATAATAAAAGAATAAATCTTAGGAACATTTAAAATACATACTATATTGTTTGTTGAAACCTTGTGAAAAACATGGGTACTTAATTACACCTCACATGAACTGTACAGGACCCCATTGGAACCCTGCTTTCACTAGTTCAGTGCACACCTGCCCCAGCAGCAGCCCTTAACAGTGACCAATAGGAGATGTTATGTAAATACACAAACTTTTTACTCTCTGATGGAATAGATTTAAGGCATGTATTCCACACTAGCCTCTGGGCTCTTTCTAAGATTAAACTACAGTTGTCAATCTCTTAACTCTTAATGTTGCATCCTCTATTGCATGCTTTGATTTCCTGTCTCATTTTCCCACATTGTCCCAGATAAACTATTGGGTTTAATCCTGGTTTTATCATCAGCTTCTGGAGGTGTTCAAACTAACACAACCAATATGTGTATTTGATGGTGAAATCCTGGAAATATTTACAACTAAAGGAGGTATGAATTATAGATATCCATTAATACTTTTATGGAACACTATTTTTCTAGTTCTGACCAATGCAATAATGCATAAGGGTAATTAGGATATCCCATCTGATAAGGAATAAATTTATCACTAAAGTAACGTAAAATTATTTTTATTGCCCCATCCAAAAGATTATACTGTGAAACATAAGAGAGTCTGGCAAGCTGCTGATTCATAATTGTTAATGTTATTGAACACTTCCCTGTACACCAGGCATTTTACAAATATTAATTCCTGTATACATCCCGCATTATATACTATTTTATAGAAGAATAAAACAACAAGAAGTTTAATATTTTCTTAAAGTCACACAGCTTGTAAATAGAAGAGCTTGTACTTAATTCCAGGAAGTTAACCCGCAAGCCTGTGTTTTAAACACTAAGCCATCTCATATCTACACAAAAGTCTCATTAGTAAGTATAATAAAAAAATCACTTTTGCAATAGTAACTACACCTGCAAAACACTTCTTAATAATATTAACAAGAAATGAGTAGAGATTGGTTAAAGAAAATTATGTCGTACTTACATTCATATTAGAATCATATCTCAGAAAGACACAATCCTTAATGAGAAAACTAAATACTGCATCCTGTATATATCAATTGCTCCAAAATTAGTTTAGAGATAGAAAGAATTTCCAGTCAAAGTTTGGCTGATCAGCTTAGAAATTTTCCCTAAAGCATATCTGAGAACACAACTAAGTTGTTTTTGAATTAGAAAAATGATGAGAACTTGTTTGCTCTATTTTATTAGTGAACTATAATGTTTCTTATGGAACTGATACCAAAAAATACAAATGTCTTTTAACATTTGCAAAGTTCTGTGATAGCTGTAGGAGATATGTCCAGAAGAGAAAAGCAATTTTGAGTGATACCTGTAGAAGTTAGAGATTAAACTAATGAGAAAGACAAAACAGGCAATTAAATATAATGTGATAAGGGTTGGAATAGAGACAAATGCTGCATTTCAAGAGAATTTATGGAATATGTGCAATTCAGACTCAGAGAATGTCTTTTAAAGAATAGATATTTAATCTGAGGTCTGAGGACTGAGTGGAAGTTATTGAAAGGAAGGTAGATTCCAATGTGAAGATAGTCTGTTGGTAGATGGAGAAACAGTTCAGAAACCTACAAGAGGGATGCAAATGATTGAGAATTGAACACTGGAGAAAAAAAGGCAAAGGAAGGACTAAGAGGTACATATGAAAAATTACTAGAAAACTCAGGGAGAGTGAATTGTATCTAAAACTAAGGGAAGGGAAGAAATTTCATGAATGAATACATTGATAAAGCAGAGGTCACACTGTGACTTGACTCCATTTTATTTAAGATGAGGTTTATAGATAGGTATAAATTGCTGGTGGGAAGAAACTAGTAGAGAAAGGAAAGTGGAGTCTCTAGAAGCACAGAGATCAGCCCATTAAATAAGAGGGCAGTCTGAGATCAGATAAGTCCATAGTAGGGTAGAAGAAATAAATCTTCTATCAGAATGATCCTACTTCAGAGGAGGAAAAAGAAAATGATGGGGTATGTAGGAAGTTTTGTAGAATCATGCCAGAGAATTAAAACTCTTACTTGATGTTTTAAATTTGCATTTAAAGAAGAAACTAGATTAGCTTAAGCAAAGAAGTTGTAGGGTTGGAAGAAAATGCAGCTAATGTTATACAAATGTAAACTACAAACTTGAAACTTCAGAGCAGAGAGATTGGGATGGAGCTGTACTCTTATTAATGTGCTCATTATTGTGAAGGGAATGGACTGAGAGCACCAGATTCAGCCATCTAGGTACAGGAACCTGAAGCAAGTTCTGTAGTGAATTTAGCATAAAGGATTGCACTACCACCCCAAAGCCCAACATTTCACAAAATTAAGAGTGGTACTAATAGAAGTGATGTGTTCGTAATTTTTTAACTGACTACTCTTGTGGGCATTGTTTTTTATTCTAAAACATTTCTTCTGAATGTTAGCAAATTTAGTACTCTAATACATAAAATTGATTTCTATTTAGAGACATGCTATTTATTACTTTGTAAATCGTGCTAAGAGATTAAGTATAACATAATGGATTGTGCTTCAATTTTTACCCATAGTTTTTGTTTAGGAGACATATAAAAGTGTTCTGGTAATATATTATAGATTATATTAAAAGTGGAGTCCTGAAATGACTGTTTGACATATTTTAACATCCATTGATCATTCAAAGACTGCAATAGTCAAATGGCTTATCTTAAATGCACTTTTGGGAATGTGGTATTTACAGTTAAAAGCATTGTACATCCATATGTATAATTCATAAAATGAAAAATTATTTGAATCCCAGAAACACACTGACTCAGATAGTTGCTTTAAATTTCCATTGCTTTCGTAGTTCTTATCACTTTTTTTTTCATTATAGAATCCTATTATTGTTTTCTGTCACATGAAGTGCCTCTATAAATTAAACTCAGGTCTGTTTGGACAAAAAAGAGAAACAGTAAAGCGTGGTTAAGGCTATAGCCTCTGCAATCTATAGTTCTAATTTCTCATCTTCATTCGGCAAGATACAAGTAGTTGTTGTTACCTTGGAAAATTGTGTAGCTTCCTGGTACCTTAATTTTTACCTTAAAATGGGATTAATAATAGCATCTTTCTCATACTATTGTGAATAGTGAATAAAATCATGAATGCTAAGTGAAGATTAACCAGTGTTAACAAGAACAGAAGTTTATTTCTTCTGCTTTTTATTTAGGTATGGCTTACATTCAGTTACATGCATGAATATTAAGAGTGCAGTTGGACCAACTTTACATATGTTTGCATTTATGTAACTACCATCCAGATCATATATAGTACGTTTCCATATGTCCAGAACAATCCTTATCTTCCTCCTCTGAAAATGCACTGCTCTGCTTTTCCTGAGGCAACCACTATGCTGATTCAATCACTGTGGGTTAGTTTTGTCTATTCTTGAATTTCGTGTAACTCTAATCACATAGCATGTACATTTTTATGTCTGATTTGTTTTATTCACAAGAATTTTTTAGATTGATTAGATTAATATAAACACTGGGGACTATGGGTTTGTTTTGTTTTTGATGTACAGATTCTATTATATGAATATACCACATTTTGAAAAATTCATTTTCCTATTAATTGATATGCTATTTTTTTAAATTAGCCTTTTCTTAACCCCAGTATTTGTTTCCAGTGTTTAAATACCTGTTTTACTCTAATATAAAATGAAACTAGTCATTAGTTTTACAAAAGCATAGAAAAATGAATTATCTGTAGAAGATAGTGCATAACATTATTCATTTGGTTTTTTTAAGCCAGAGATTTTAGAAAAGCATTTATAACATAACAAACAATATTATACTGCATTGTGTTATTGTTCTTGTTGGTTTTTGTGCTTTAACTTCAGAGAAGCTGACAGGTCTATCTACATCAAACCAAGAGTAAAACTTAACTGACAGGATTACGAAATGACTCTCTTCTATTCCTATCAGAACATAGTCACAGAAAATGTGTTATTGATTATATGGGCCAAGAGATCCAGAACCTACTCCGCATTCCTAGATATTATCATTACATGTACCAGTAAGTGAAGATTTTGGAGGTCCTCTAAGAGAGACAAAGACCAAATGTCACGTTTCCTCTCCATATTCTTTCCAATACCAACAAGTTTGCCTAACTGATCTTTCCACTACAATGGTCTTAGTAGTATCCACTTAATTAATGTTGAAAATGTTCATATTTTTGATTACCTCACTCATGTTGTTCCTCACCTCTAGGATGCAAAAATGATTGGCATCTAATTTTCTAAGTCCATTGACTCCCTTGGTTGCATTCTTACAAAAGGTGAAGCTACTTGTCAATCTACAAGCACCCTAAATCACTCTAAATTGTATTCTGTAATATCATAAGGGCAACATGTTTGCTGTATGAAATTACTAGTGACAGTTGATGGGGAAAGTAATGTGGTGAGATAATTAAAAATGCACCTGGGATCATATTGTCAATAAAATTAAAGCATTCTGCCTTAGCTGACTGCCTCTCCTGTCATGTTCTACACATGATTTCTAAGGCAAAGAAGCATTTATTATGCCATAATGTTTTAGAAGATATGGCTTACTCCTAGATATCTATATATTAAAAACATTTAGAAATGTCAAGAAATGCAGATGTTTCCTTATCACAGAACTACAGACTTAAAATCATTTCTTTGAGATGCAGATAAAAAATTGACTTGTACATATGTAACCAATCATTTTATTGACTTTACAAGAAACTAAAAAGAATAGCATCAGAATTTCAGAAGCATTTAAGTTAAACTTTCTTGCAAGGTAGAAGTTTAGTAATCCCTTATTTGCCTAATTGTAGTCTTGCTGGTTAAATCTCTTCAGTAAATTATAAAACAAAATAAAATGCTATCCTAAGGAGGATTCTTTATTGTTTCTTCATAGTCTCAATTACCTGACAGAAATACTGGTAATTTCTATTGATAAATAAACACATTATAAATATCAATACTCTACTTGAATTATGCTTAGAATTATTATCATCTACTAATTGTAGTTAATGTCATAGGGAGAATAGAAGTGGGTAAGTAGTTGAATTATGGTCTTATATAACCTTTTGTAATAAGACAAACCCTGCTTACCTTAGTGCTTCTTTTCCTTTCCCATTCTCTGCTATAGCCTCCCCTCTTTTCAAGTATCTGAAATAAAAGAAAAATTCTGCAGATTCCTCAAAAAGAGAGCAAATCTTTGGTAAACTGTTAGAGCCAGCTCCCAGAGCTGCACCCACTCATGAGTCTCCTATGGTATGGATATCCAGCTCTAGCATCTTCCAGAAAGAGATATGAAGAAGGTATCATTAAGCACATGTGGGTTGGTCAAGGTTTGAAAGCCTGGTTTTCTTGGGAGATTTGAGGTTTACAAAATAGGAATGGACAAGGAATTTTAAGATTTCCTAATTATGTTGAACCTGTACACACACAGACATGGTTTAAATGTTACTTTGAGATTATATACACACGCTCATGTATATACATATATATGTGTGTGTGTGTATATATATATATGTAACTAGTTTTTGTTTTTAAAGACTTATTAAGCTTTATTCTTAGAACATTATTTTGAGCAGTTTTGGACTTCTAGTAAAATTACGTGGAAAGTAGAGACTTCTCAAATACTTCCTGTGCCCCCCATGTATACCCTCCTTCCAATATCTATATCCTACATCCAAGTGGCATATTTATTATAATTGATGAACCTCATTATCACCCAAAGTTCATAGTTTACATTGGGGTTCGCTTTTGTCACTGTATTCTATGGCTTTTAACTATAGCTAGTTTTGTTTATTGTTTTTAACTTTTGATTAAGTATTTAGTTGTGTATAAATACAGACTGAGATAGTTCTATTATGTTGAAAATAAAACATTAAAACATAACTGTAGTAAATCAACCAGACTTTATTTTGTGTTACTTTCAACGAAAACTGACTTAAACAATGAAAACAACTTCTTCCCATAACCGGAAGGAGAGAGACTATCAGAATTCAGTTACAGTTGGATCAGAACTCAAACTTTCTTTTTTTTTTCTTTTATTATTCATATGTGCATACAAGGCTTGGTTCATTTCTCCCCTCTGCCCCCACCCCCTCCCTTACCACCCACTCCACCCCCTCCCTCTACCCCCCACCCCCTCAATACCCAGCAGAAACTATTTTGCCCTTATTTCTAATTTTGTTGTAGAGAGAGTATAAGCAATAACAGGAAGGGACAAGGGTTTTTGCTGGTTGAGATAAGGATAGCTATACAGGGTATTGACTCACATTGATTTCCTGTGCGTGGGTGTTACCTTCTAGGTTAATTCTTTTTGATCTAACCTTTTCTCTAGTACCTGTTCCCCTTTTCCTATTGGCCTCAGTTGCATTTAAGGTATCTGGTTTAGTTTCTCTGCGTTAAGGGCACCAAATGCTAGCTAATTTTTTAGGTGTCTTACCTATCCTCACCCCTCCCTTGTGTGCTCTCGCTTTTATCATGTGCTCATAGTCTAATCCCATTGTTGTGTTTGCCCTTGATCTAATGTCCACATATGAGGGAGAACATACGATTTTTGGTCTTTTGGGCCAGGCTAACCTCACTCAGAATGATGTTCTCCAATTCCATCCATTTATCTCTTGGCCTAGTCCTTTTCTGTTGAGGAGGTGTGAAATGGTATAAGGATAGAACTGAACAACAAGGCTGCATTATTACTTTTGTGGGCTCTAACTATTTTTGCCTTCCTGGATCTCTTTCTCTATTAAAATGTCCTAAAAGTCACATCTCTATTAATATAAAAAATAATATATCCTAGCTGAATTTATTAGTACACATTTTTATGATTATATTCATATTTTCTTCTGACTTTAGAAGAAATTAAAATTAAAATATTTTATAAATTTTTTTATATATTATGGCCCATAGGCATTGTGACTACAGTACTTAAAGGATAAATCGGCCCTGCTGAACACAGTAGACATTTCTGCTGTTTTGTTTTGTGATCTTCAAAAATATCCCCACAATGTAGATATTCCTTTCCCTTTACTACATGCTGAAAAAGCTGAGGGTCAGCAAGGCTAATTAAAAACTTGAAAACACATGATAATTGTGAGAATCGAGTTTAATACATCTCTGTTGAACTTTATCACTCTCCAGTTTGCATTTTATCAAAGTCTAAGATTTTTAGTAGTAAGTATTTTTTAATCACATTATTTTCTTTTCTAGTTGTTGCTCATTCTGTTATCATTCTCTCCACAACGCACCCTTTCTCATTTAACTAATTGTTGCATCATCATTGTCTTCATCATAAGGAAGTATATATTTAGCACATATCCTAATTTATAATGATCTATTTCTTCTTAAAATAAGATCCTTCATTAGGATTACTAAATGTCTTCAAGAGGTAAACTCAGGACCAGAGAAATAGAAATACTTGCCTAAACTGACCCAGGTAATAAGTAATATGTTCAGACAGTAACATGTAAAGGAAACTGTAGATGTCACACATGGTCCTATACTGTTCTCTCACTGAGCAGTGTTTTCTTCCCTTAGATTTTGTAATCACCTAGAGTAGTGTACCATCTTTTTGCATTTACATCTCAAAGACAGGGAAATCCATGATCATAGCACTTAGTAGATTAAGAATTTGGTATGTAGTTATAGGTACTATAGCTAATGTCTTGGTTGGTGAATATATGTCACCTTACTTGGAACAACCGTGGGGGATTATTGAAAAAAAGAAGTTTCAATAAACATCACCACCATCTTTGAAATCTAACTCATTTTTTAAATATGTCACAATTATCAGAATGGTTGCTTCCCTGTGCTTTGAGACCTGAAAGGAAAATCTTTTATATTTCAAAACAAACTTATATTTCAAATATACTTTCCATTTTAATTAAATGTATGTTTTCTATTATGGAAACAATATTGCTATTTCCCCCCTATCAGTAATGCCTCAAGCAAAGAAATTTAGAAAATACACCTCTTTTAATGTCAGTGTATAATTTAAGAAAAGCGTGAATACCACCAATCACCATCTCCTTCATCATCAGTGGAATGATTCACACTTTTTCATGCACCCCTGGACTGATGGATTTAACTCTCAAAGCATACAAATATCTTTGTCCTCTCACTATGCCTAGGAGTAAATGCTGTGAGCAATATCTTCATGGCTTTTTGAAAGTTGATCCCAGTTTCTTTTATCATCAAACATTATTCTTTTAATTTTTTTATTTTTATTTCATTATTCATTTATTCACATGTGCATACATTGTTTGGGTCATTTCTCCCTCTTACCCCTGCCCCCACCCTCACCTCCCCTCCCTTTCAGGCAGAACCTGTTCTGCGCTTTTTACCAGTTCCATTGAAGAGTAGAAACAAGCAATTATAAGAAAGACATAGCATTTTTGCTAGTTGAGATAAGGACAGCTATACAGAGATTCCTAGCATTGCTTTCATGTACAAATGTGTTACAACCCACATTGATTATCTCTAACTGATCTTTACACTCGTTCCCGATCCCCTTCTTGTGTTGACCTCTGTTGCTTTAAGGTTTCTGTATTAATTCCTCTGGAGTGGGGACATCAAATGCTTTCATGTTTTGGGTTTTCTATCTAACCCCTTACCTCCCTTATATATTCTCCTCTTGTCATGTAACTGAAGTCCTACAACATTGCTGTATTTGCCCTAGATCTAAAGACTGCATATGAGGGAGAAAATATGATTTTTGGTCTGAAAAAATAAATAATTACATTTGTAGCAGTCCGTAGTATGATAGTCTTTCTGAGTAAACTGTCATATTTGCTTTTGTCATATAATTTATATACCACATATTTATTTCTTATTATCAATTTGTTTAATTCCGTGATAACCTTTTTTAAATTTTTATTTTATTATTTTTGCATTTACTTATACGTGTATACATTATTGGGTCACTTCCCACCCCCCTCACCTCCTCAGTCCCCCACCTCCCACACCCCTTCAAGCCCCACCCCCCTCGGGCAGAATCTGTGCCCTCCTCTTGTTCTCTGATTTCATTGCCGGAAAAGCATAAAACATAATAAGAACAACATGGTGTTTTTGCTAGTTTGAGATAAGGATAGCTATACAGGGAGATTCTTTGTGTTGTTTTCATGCATATGTGTATTACAACCCAAATTGGTTCATCTTTACCAGACCTCTTCACTAGAAAATTTATACTATGTTTATTTGGTTTTTTTTAACTCCAGTGCTTTCCAAATAATAAAAATAGTTTTATTTTCCATCTTACCACTAATGAAATTATTTGACATGTTCAATATATTTAAAAATAATGCCATTATTTGTTATGAATCAAATAATTTCTGTCCTTTAGAAGAATTCTATATAATTACATCTAAGAATTTAGACTGAAGCCTGAATTCTGCATGCAGAAAGCAAGTTGAATTCATTGACTCTATTTAAAGCACTTCTGTATATGTGACAATGTACCCCCAGTACAACTATAAAATGCTAATAACAAAAAATTCACTGAGTCATTTTTCTACTTATAAAATTGGCATAGCAATACTGCTTATCTTATAATGGTGTCAGAGAATTAAATGATACAATGAACCAACTCCTCAACCTGAGACTGTAGCTTATGGTATAGTATTTGCCTAGCATGTGCAAAGCTCTGGATTTGGTCCCTGGTACTGCAAAAGAAATTCTAAAAATATAGTCCTCAATAACTGACAATTATTTTTATTTGGAAATTATTTTGAGTTAGTTTTTATAAAATCCACTAAAGCATGAGTACTTTTATCAGTTCTCACATGTTCTCAAGTGATTATGATACTTTTATTTGCCTTTCTGAAAGTAAAAATGGAATATTTAAGAAATGTTTTGTGTAGGAGACCTAATGAGTATGTATATATGTGCATGTATGTCTGAGAGAGACTTATTTGTTCCCTCATATGTTGGCTATTTTAGGACAACAAAAGTGGGTAGTCTTCCCTGGATAAGATGGTCTAAAGAAACATAGAGAAAACATACATAGACATTATGAACCATTGTGTGAAAATTTTCCTCTGACCTCAAAAAGCTACATGTAAATCACCTAAGTCTTTATCTTATGATATGATTTTCTTTTAGACCATATTCACTATGACAGATGGTAGTGTATAAGTAATCATTCTCACAATATGCCATATGTGAAGAAGATAAAAAACAAACTGTCTCAGCAAATGCCAGGTAGAACGTACCTGCACTCGGTCTAATTCAAGCAGAGGTACAGGCCTAAGCATTTGCACTCAGGTGTCATCTTTCACATGGAAGAGGCACTTGAAATCTAGAGATATTTTGAGATGTTTTTTCAATTCAATTACTTTAAAAGTTCAGTTATTATTCCATCTTAATATTATTCAATACTCTATACATTAGCATTTAGGAAAGGGTAACTCTTTGGAACATAGGCAACAGGGACAAGATAGGAAATGAGCCCTCAGACTTGAAGCTAAGGCATGATCTGTTGTTTACTAACTGCATGGCCTGTGGCATTTTATAAAACCACCTCCATTCTCACTTCTCTCATTTTCAGAATGTAATTTTGCTGCACAAATTGAAGATAATGTCTGAAAAATACTTATGACTGTGACCAACATAACTTAGGGCTTGACAAATGATTAACAATATTTATCATTTCCTTTGACTATTATGCTTACTATTTAGCTATTGACCTCCCAGAATTGCAGAATCCAAGACCTTACTAAAGTTTCTAGAGCTAAGAAGATGCCCTCCTTTTACTTTCTTTGATACTTGACTGAAGTCCTTTATCCCTGATTAAACATTACTTATTTGCTAACCATACAGGTAATTTACAGCACCAATCCTATCAGCATGAGAGGCCTGGAAACAAATGTATTAAATGCTCAAGTTATTATCAAAACATTTTACTCATTACTAAATCCATCACAGGATTAAAGAAGTTTTGCACATAAGAATCCCAAATTTTTGAGATGATTGAAACACACAAGCAAACAATCACTTCATACTCCCTAAATTTTTCAGGATGGCATACATATTGTACAAATGTAAATGTCATGTTTCCATTGTTGTTATTTTTACAGTAGGTATCAATCCTGGGGTGACGACTTTCATAAGATGTATAAATCAGTCTCCATCCTGTTTTTGAGAACTGTTTATTCTAGAAGAGGTTATAAATGCAATTTGAGAATCATCAAAGACAGAGCAGTAGTATTCCACTTCCTCTAACACTGATTCATTGTAGTGTTTTCAAAACAAATTTGTCATGAAACTGTATATTTCTAATAGCATTACTTGCATAGTTTTCATTTAACTACATCACATTCTTTGTTCTATATATAAAATGGCCAACCTAATTTTATATTATTATTTAGTAATAAGAAATAAATATGTTTTGGAGTCTAATAGATCTTTATATAAATATCAGTTCTTTCCTCTGATAATCATTGCCACATTAAACTCTTTTGGGCCTCATTCCCCTCAACTCTGAAACAATGATCAAAATACCTGTCTCACATTATTGACATGAATAGTAAAGAAAACAGGGCATGAAAATGAACAGAGTATTAAAAGCTTAAGTTACTGTGGCTTTCTCTTTTTTTTTCATTTATTCATATGCTCATACAATGTTTGGATCATTTCTCCTACCTACCCCCATCCCCATCCTCACCCCCACTGCCACGCTTCCAGGCAGAAACTGTTCTTCCCTTACCTCTAATTTTGTTGAAGAGAGAGTATAAACAATAATAAGAAGGACAAAGCATTTTTGCTAGTTGAGGTAAGGATAGCTATACACATTTGTACATGGAAGCAATGTTAGGAATCTCCCTGAATGGCTTTCCCTTTGACTGGGTTGTCTGAGTTAGTCTCTATTGAATTTTTTGTCCTGGTTTAATTTCTAATAGCTCTTCTACTTACCTTCAAAAGATCCCAGTTGGTAAGATATATTACTCTAATTTTGATAGTTATAGACATCCTAAAATAACTGCTGTTATCCTTAATATTTGCAATACCCTCATAAACCAGAACATACCTTTGTAGATAGAGGCAAATGTACCTCAGAATGAAAGACAGTAGTGGTCTCTTCTACTTATTGAGTAATTTGGCTTAGGGAATAAAATAAGAACTGTGACGTCTAAAGGTGCTAGGTTTAAATACTGTGTCTCAAAGTCATTTCTCTTTACTTATCAGTGACCTTCTGATAAATATTTTGCATGTCAGCTTTAATGAAATGGAAGACTCTCATTATTTAAGGTATTACTATCCCTCTGGACATTGAGAAAGTCAAAATAGAAAATAGAAGTTGTGTAGTAGAATATCTGAATAAACCAGATCACCCCTGGATGTGATAGGAATGGTTGTGATTCTTTTAGCAGCAATATTAAAAACAACAAAAGCAAAAGCCTGTATGTCACTTATATTAGCTGGTCTAAGTGTTTTCCTGCTTAAAAATGAAAAGATAGACAAGATGATCTAAAAAGTCCACTTTTAATTTAACCTTTCCAAGATTCTAAACTGATCATGACTCTTTGAATTTACAAAGCAAAACTTTAATAAATAGATTAAGATTAAGTTATTGTGCAGGAGTGTGTGAAATGATATTTAGCACCTACTTTACCGTGATAATTGGTCACAGCAAGCATTGTTCAACTTTATGAATCATTATTTTAATTAACGTGAAATGTACCAATTTTTTTCCCTAAAAGGCTATGGGACTTTGAAAAGGGCTGCCCACTGAGCTTCTGACATTGATTACCTCAAAAGTGTGAGATTGAAAGCAATTAGAGGTTGGATAGGGATAGATTATCATGTCTATGTAATATTTAACTTGAAAATGAGACGTGTACTTTAATTAATGAAGTAGGATAAAAATTTAATTTAAGTCTAGGCATAGATCACTGTCATGTCTTGTCAGTATACCAAATAGGCATACAAAATATTTGATAGGTATGTAAAGAGTCTGTATTTTATTAATAGACCTTTCTGGTAATTGCAATATATTTTTCGTTTATAGGAAACAGGATTTTAGACCATAGTCAAAAATATGTAAATGTAAAACTCAAGACATCCTCATCCATTTAAAACATAAAGTACGACAGTTTAAAAACTCAACAATACAAGTGTGACTGCCTTCATGCGACCTGAATGAATTGCAGTTTTATAGGAACTATGACTTACAAATGTCTAAATTGCACTCTAATTATTCTAAAAGTTTTGTTACAAAAATATGGTGACTCAAATGCATTGACCTGTTCAAAATAGATACTTGGAGAGAATACATTTCCTACAATGAAATTTAAAAATCAGAATCTAATAAGATTAGAAAACTTGATCAGAAATATAAAGACGTACAAACAAAGATAATTATAAAATATAGCAACTTTGACATTTCTTTTTATCATGGCTCACTTCTGTTTAAGCAATAAATTCTTTAATAGTCATTTATAAGGGAGTATCTATTATTTTTCTTTGAAATGAGAACAGTATTGATTTAGGTAAAATGTCAACAATTTGATTTATTATTTAAAATTGAGATTTTAAGAATCTGTTTCAGTTACCAATGAAATATAATAGATTTGTAGGTTGTTCCATGAGAAATGTTCTTATTGTCATCATCACTAGGTTCAACTAAAAGAAATATCTAATTGTTTCCTTTGGCCTTCACAAATATAAATATCAGGTGTGTGTCAATGTGTGCACATGTTGCTATATATACATGTATCTCTGTATATATGAGACATACATAAATTGTGAATTAAAATATCTGTGACAAAGATATGTGGTTTTTCAACTACAAGAGCAAGGAAGGATTGAAAGCACAGAGACACTGAAGCAAAAAGGACTTAACACTTTAAATGTTACAGATTTATCAATCTCCTGATTGAACACAGGAACTCAGTATTTTCTATGGGGATAGATAAATGAGTCACCCATAGGAATTCCTATTTACAAAGTATTTGTTAGAAAATATCCAGATATATCAATCTAAGATTCATCTTCCCCAACCATATATGACAAGATGTCTATTCACATTAATCTATACACTTTGATCTTGCTTAATTGTAATCCTCCCACCACAAACTGGTTAACATTTCAGACTGCATGGCAGCTTCATATTGATCCCTGCCTCTACAAACTAATGATGAATGGGGCTCTTGTTGCATTTATTTCCAGTTCCTATCCTGAACACCAACCCAATCTATATGGCAATTTATTAGAGTAGCTGAGGACACAGTCTTATCCCATTTTTCTACCTGAATTGGAAGTTTGGGGCCCAATAATTTCAGTTCAATCACAATGGGACAAAGACTTTGGAGAAGAGCACTGCTGCCTTCCTTTCAAAATGGGTGTCACATTTGTACTTAGTGAACATGCTTGAAAAACTCTTCCCTTTCTACTCTACCAGCTTACTGAAACCAATTCAATTTTAACATCCGTAATTAATAAAATGATTTAAATCACATTTAAAGGTTTTGCAATCTCAAAGTTGCTGCTCATTTAAACTACTCTATATTGTTTAATGTAATAATGACTTCTCTGGTGGTAATGGAGTTTGAACTCCAAGACTAGTGCTTGCTAGATAAGCACTCTATCATTTCAGACACATTCCCAGTTCTTTAGGCTGTTTAGATTGTTTTTCAGTTTGGGTTTCATGCTTTTGCCAAAGCTGCCCTTGTACCAGAATCCTCTTACTTCTACATCCAAACTAGCTGGAATTATAAGCCCATGCCCAGGTTGATAATGGTTTTTGAAAATGTACAAAATATAACTTCTTGGGAATCAATGAAGACTTTTTTGAGAAAGGATCTCACTATATATCTCAAGCTGGCCTTGAACTCACTATGTTTCAGGGATTATACACACGTGCTACCCACATGGCTCAGTGAAACTTTCTTCAATAGGTGATATTTTGCTTTTTCCTATATTTGAAGAAAAAGGTGATAGAGTCTGAAAAAATCAAAATTAAATATTAGAAATCTCCATAAAACTTTACAGAGATAGTATTAGAGGTGACCTATAAATGTGGCCTGCATTCGAAAAGCATCATCATAGTACAAATATACCACTAGCACACAAATTCTTTCAAATCACAGTCTCATGATATCCTGGCTACCACTGTCATTTCCTTCACAACTTCTGCAAAGAAACACACTTCAGAGACTCCTCTCTATTCTTTACCACTTCTGTGCTCAAGGAGTTTGCACACCACTCATCATTTTCTTTTGCTGGAAGTAATCAGGAAATCAAAACTCTCCTATGTCCACATGCAGAAAACATATCCTAGAGTTTAAAAATGGTTCTTGATTGAGTTATTGGTGAATTTGAGCTATTCTGACCACTAATTGAATATAAGCCACCACTAAATTTGATTTTTCATTGTGTCTTAAGTACCTATGTAAGTCAACTTACATAAAATATATAATTATGAAAGGGACAAATATTCTCCTGCATAAAGTCAGGAATTTAAAAACTGTAAGAAGCAGCTACCCATGATGAACTCTAAGTTAACACCAGCCTCATGCATATTCTTCAATGAACACTGTAGAACAAAGAGCTTTGGTCAAATTAGTTGCCAGAAATCAACAGAACCTCTTTTTTATTATCAATTGTTATATATATATATATATATATATATATATATACACACATATATATTACACATTATACATTACATATTATATATTTAGTACATATTATATATTACATATAGTATATATTACATATTATATACATATTATATATATTTCTATCCTATGTCATTGTTTGGAAAAGGAAATACTGTTACCCTAAATCAATACTAAGCAGATAGCCTGTATCCTAGGCCCAGGAATCTTCTTTTTCCCAAAGAGGCTTACAAGGACCTAACTAGACCAGCTTACAAGGTCCAGTTAACTGTTCCGATTTAAAACACTGCTCTTTGGGGGACTCTGTCAGCCTCATCAGAAGATCCTTAAGAATAGGACTCCTAGAAGACAATGGAGTTATAGTTTCTTTCTAAATCAGCTCTGTCCAACAGATAATGTAAGTCACGAATATAATTTAAATTTTTAGTAGCTGAATTTTAAAAAGTAAAAAAAGCTGTGAATATTTTATCTGTATTATACTTATAATTAATAATAGATTCATATCTATATAATATATTTTCATTTCAAATTATATATACTATTTTGTTTTACCTTTTGTCATATCAATTAGTAGTACAAAGGGATTTTATTGTGATAATTTTATAAATGTATACAATGTATTTTAAACAAGTTCACCTCATCTAGTATGTAGCTTTAACCCTTCCTTCCTTCCCCTTCTCTTTTCCAAACAGTATTTAGCAAATTCCATTATGTTTTCTTTGTGTATAAACACATATATAATATATGCAATGTACTTTGATCCTCTTCACCCCCTGTTCCCTCTCCTTTTCCCCCTCCTGTTAATTCCCCATACCATGGGTATCTCCCTTTTATACTCATGACCTATTATTGTTATTATTAATCATTATTTTATTTTAGGTATAGAATCTGCATATGATATAAACATGTGATATTTGGCTTTTTAAACTTGGCTTGTTTTGAACTTGTCCTATTCCATCCATTTTCCTGAAAATGACATAATTTAATTCTTCATATGATGAAATAATACCCCATTGTGAATATATACCACTTTTTTTCACCTTTTGTTGGTTTTTGGACACCTAGTTTGGTGGCACAGCTTGGCTATTGTGAATACTGTGGTAATAAACACAGGTGTTCAGGTATATCTCTTGTATGTTGATTTATGGTCTTCAGATACATGCCCAAAAGTGGTGTGACAGAATGATACGTCAGTCTATTTTTAGCATTTTGATGAGTGTCTGTAATGAATTCTGTACTGGTTACGCTAGTGGTTACACTACACATGCGACTAACAACGTATGAGGTTATTTTTCCTGTATCCCTGCCAGCATTTGCTGCTGGTTGTTATTATTGTTGTTACTGTTTAATGGTATCCATTTTGATTGGAATGAGATGGAATTTCAGTGTAGTTTTGATTTGCATTTTCTTTATGGGTAAGAATGTTGAACATTTCTTCATGTGTTATTAGCCATTTGTACTTCCTCTTCTGAGAACTGCTTGTGCAATACTTTTTCCATTTATTAATTGGATTATTTCTTCTTTGGGCATTTAAGTTTTTTAATTCTTTGTGTATTTTGGATATTAATCCTTTATTTGATGAATGAATGGCAAAGATTTTCTCCCATTCTGCGGGTTGTCACTTCATGCTGGTAATTGTTCCTTTTGATGGACAGAAGCATTCCTATTTTATGCAATCTCATTTGTCAATACTTACTCTTATTTCCTGGGCAACTGGAGTTCTATTCAGAAAATAATTGCCTCTGTCTACATTCTCAAGTGTTTTCCCTATGTTTTCCTGTAGTAGCTTTAAAGTTTCCGGTCTGACATTAAGATCTTTGATCCATTTTGAATTGATTTTTGCACAGGGTGAGTCTTCTACAAGCAATTTTCCCAGAACCATTTACTGAAGAGTATGTCTTTTCTCCCATGTGTATTTTTAGATCCTTTGTCAAAAATCATATGGCTGTAGCTCTGTGGGTTTATTTCTGAGTTTTCAGTTCTGTTAGTTTTCTTGAATGTTGTTATGCCCAGTATCATGCTGATTTTGTTGCTATTGGTATTTTAATACCTTCAGCATTGCTCTTTTTGCTCAGGATTTTTTTTTTTTTTTTTTTTTTTTTTTGCTGTTTGGGTTCTTTTATGTTGCCATAGGAATTACTGAATTTTTTTAAATCTCTGTGAAGAATGACATTGGGTTTTTCATGGGGATTGCATTGAGCCTGTACATTGTTTTCTGTTGTATACCCGTTTTCACAATATTAATTCTGCGAGTCCATGGATATGGGAGATCTTTCCATCTTCTGTTGTCTTCTTAATTTCTTTCATCAAGGATTTACAGCTTTGTTGCAGAGGCCTTTAACCTCCTTTGCCAAGTTTATTCCTAGGTATTTTTTGAGACTATTGTAAATGAAATTGTTTTCCTGATTTCTTTCTCAGACTATTCATTGTTGATATATATATATATACATATATATATATATATATATGTATATATATATATATATATGTTAATTTTATATCCTACGACATTGTCAAAAGTGTTTATCAGATCTAGGAGTCTTTTGGTGGAGTCTTTAGGGTCTTTTGAGGATACCGTCATATCATCTACAAACAGCAATAGCTTGACTTTTCCTTCCATATTTGAAACCCTTTTGTTTCTTTCCCTTGCCTTGTTTCTCTGGCTAGGAATCCAGTACTGAGAGCAGGGAAAGCAGAAACTCTTCTCTCATTCTTGTCTTTAAAGGAAACAATTTTAGTTTTATTTCCATTTAATGCAATGTTGGCCTATTGGTTTGTCATATGTGGCCTTTATTATGTTGAAATAACGTTCCTTCTATTTTATGTGATTTTTGTCCTTGATTCTGTTTCTATGCTGCATTACACTTATTGATTTGTGTTATGTTGAACCATAATTCCCTGGAATGCAGCCAACTTGATTATGGTGTGCGATATTTTTAATGGTTTGTTAAATTCTGCTTGCCAGTACTTTACAAAGAGTTTTTGTCTATGTTCATCAAGGAACACAGACAAAAAAAAATTTCTATTTTTGTTTTGTCCTTTTTGAGTTTTGGTATCAGGATAATACTGGGCTTCATAGAATGAGTTTGTAGCAATCCTTCTATTTCTATTTTGCAGAAAAATTTGAGGAGGATTGATACTAGTTCATCTTTAAAGATCGGGTACAACTCAGTGGTAAATTCATCTGGTGCTGGACTCTTCTTTGTTGGGAGGCTTTATTACTGATTTAACCTCATTGTTTATTATAGACCTATTTAAGTGTTTTGAATTATCTTGGCTTAATTTCAGAAAATCTTACTTATCTAAAAATTTATCCATATCTTCTATATTTTCCAGGTTTTATTAGAATATAAATTTTATAAGTATTTCCTAATGATCCTCTGGATGTCTTTGCTATTTACTATGATATCACTTTTGCATCCCTAATTTTTTTAATTTGTCTCTTCTCCTTTCTTCTTTTCATCAGTATGGCCAAGGGTTTATCAGTCTTATCTTTTCAAAGAATAAACTTTTTCTTATGTTGATCATTGTCCTTTTTAGCATGCATCTCATTAATTTCTTCCATAAGATTTCTTACTTTTTTTTCCATCTGCTGATGTGGGTTTGACTCATTTTTGTTTTCCTAAGAACTTGAAGAAAATCATTAAGTTAAATAAACTTGAGATCTTTCTTTATTTTATGTATATGCTTATAAGTATAAACTTTCTTCTTAGTACTGACCTGTGCAGTATCCCAAAGGTTTTAGGAAGGTGCTCTGGTACTAGCAAGGGCTTCTGGCACTGATCGCCTCTGCAATAATGAGGGCCTGAAGTATTTGTCCTTCAACCAGATGCTACTTATGGAGGGGTAGTAATAGGAACCACAGCACTACCTCTGCGCCACTCACGATCAGTCCTGACAATATCATGTAGGCATGTAAGATGTGGTTACAAGGAGATGGCAGGAACTGCAAATATGTGGGATGTCCGCAGGAACTCTGGTGTTTACCTCTGCCACTTCAGTGAAAATGCCTGCTGGGGAGTGAGATTTTGACCAGAATAGGCAAAGTTCCTGTTGGGAGCCCTTTTGGCTGTGCATGCCGATGGTCAGGGAGACAGTTAGTGCCACCAAGTTGCTCAAGGCCTCTTAAGTACACCCCTGTGGGAGGGGCAGCAGTGCAAGCAGCAGTGCGAACTTCAGTGTTCACTCTTGTCTTATCAGTAACATATACCTCAACAAAGCCAGGGATGTAGTGGAACATGTGGCCATCTGCCCTCAGTCCTGGCACTGGCACAAGTCCACACACAGTTGACCACACCCTGTGTCCTTATCTACTGGATTGTCAGCTCACAACACCCTTCCTTACAGTTCAGGCAATTCAGCAGGCTTAGGTCATAACTATTCTACTAGGCCAGATTGGGTTCATAAGACAGTTACTCTCAAGTCACTGCAGTGGAGCATCCGTAGAGTACCAGAAACGGGAATATGCAGGAGTTTGTGATCCCTAGAGTAGCCCAAATCCTGACAGTAACTCATTTCTCCAGATGGATCATGGCTATAAGAGGAGAGGCCAACAGGTTCATTGGGAGATAATGTGAGATATTTTTCCAAAGCAAGCCTACTGCAGATTTTAGGTTCATTATCTAAGAAGATTGCAAGCATATAAGAATGGTAAAACTTACCAGCAGCTAGGATTGACAGCATCCACTCTGAGTTTGCTGGGATTCTCTCTTTCAACATTAGGGGAGATTCCAGCTCCTCAACTGTGGAGCTAGGGTGTTTGACACTGTTTATGATTGTTTTTTTAACTATGTTCTTTGTCCCAGGTCTCTGATCTTAGAACATTCTAGTCTCATTGATTTCCAGTCTTCCTTAATCACTCATCTCAAAATGCAGCTGTGTACACCTGTTACTTTGTTTTGTTTTGTTTTTGTTGTTTTGGAGGTTTTTGTGGAGGAGGAGGTGAGTGTTGGGCATTTGTAAAGCCGTCTTGAAGCTCCCAGGGTTCCATATTTCTTCCCTCTTATTCTTATGAAATATCATTTTACTCTTGCCTAGGAAGAGTTTATTATATAATTAGCAAGTTGAAGTATATTTTCTATATCTGAATAACAAAGTATTTGTTGTTTAATTGTGAAATTTTGGGGTTCTAAGGGTTGCATGTTTTGTAAGTTCTTTAGTTTTTGTATGTTTGGAAGATGAGCTGTATTCTCTAATAAGAGAAATGTTTTAGTTGACATCTGATGATCATCTGGTACATTGTTCATCTTGATAACTATATAGCTGTATAGTAACATCTAAAATATACAGATCACAGGTCAAATCAAAGAAAGGAATAGATGTGTGAAAGCCAAAATTTAGCCATCTAGGGTAAAAGACCTCTGTAGCCAGTGATGTTTGTAAATATTACAGAAAGCACTATTAAAAATAACCAAGCTGTAATCACTTCACAAGAAACTTGGATTTAGTCTATACTTTACAACTTTGTTATAAAATATGTAAAATAAGTGCATGGGGTTTGATGCACAAATACTCTACACTAGACGCCTCAAGTGCACATTCTTACATTTTATAAAACAAGTCCAAGAAAAGGAATAGCTTACGTCACATTTAGCTGTACCTTTAAGATCTGGGCAAGAAAGGATACAAATCACTGGAAGAATAATCACAGTTTAAAAAATATTTAAAAAGATACTGGCTGCTAAAATCTTCTTTTTACTACAGATGGACTTTATATTTGTCTGGTTAATGTGATTCCCAGGGTAGAAATCAACTAACAGGTGGAATTTGACAGATTCTTCAATGTTAAGGTGATCATACTTAAACTGGAATAGCATCAAGACTTGCATAAATACAAGTAATAAAATATGCTGATAAATATATCTCTTGCTGTGTTAGACTTGAGGCATTTTATGCAAATTATTTAATTTTAAACACTGAGAAATAATCACAAGGAGCTGAATATTAGGCAAAACTTAATTTTTATTTCTATATTTCAAGAGCTTAAAATCTCAAAACTAGTATACATAAAAATATAAAGATAAGATAATTAATCAAAATTTTTCACTGTTTCTCTTGTCACTGTGTTTTTCTCTTAATTATCGATTATCTATCTTATCTATCTATGTGTATGTTTTGGTCTCCTTTACCTGCCTCCCCCATCCACTACACACACACAGAAAGAGAAAGAGAGAGAGAGAGAGAGAAAGAGAGAGAAATTCTGCCTTCTTAACCATCCTCTCATTCAAGGGAAACAGAAAAATATATAACAGAACAAAAGAAAGTCTGGACTTCATAGTTGTAACATCTTTTTGCTGTTTTATTGTTGTCACCATTGATGTTATTCATCTTTCTAATTTTAAACATCATGGATTCAGTGTTGTCTGGCTCCCTGATCCTTAAAGCAGATTTCCAAAGAAATGTTGTTGTAATCCTTCAGACAAACCACTCAAAATTGAGGGAGGAAAGGTGGAAAGATGAATTAATACCAATACCTGGACCTCAACCTGAAGAGGCCTTCAGAGCTTCTGTTCCTATTTAGTCTCTTGAAACCTAGACACTGGAAATAATCTTATTTATTTTTAGCAGTCAGCTACTTAAAGCATGACGTCTGAAAGGCATGTTTTAATCCCTTAAATTATATAAAGGTAGCAAAGAGAATTGGTAGATTTATTTTATTTTCTTTGCTGGGCAACAGCTGACAAGAAGTGTTGTAAAGACATAGAGGGTGGAGAGAAAAGGTATTTATAAAAAGAATTCACAGATCCCTAGAAGGCCGCAAAATTTCCATCTGTGTTGTCTGTCATATCACTTGCTAGAGTCCCACATGTGGGTGTTGTTTTTCTCACATTAACCTGTTTAGGGTCACAAGCTAAGGAAGAGTTTGAACGGGCTTGAAAATACTGGAGAAGTATCTATAAACCAGGCAATTAGCAGAAGGGCACCCTGGAAGAGTCACGTGCATGGTTTTTATTGTAAGTTGTTTTGTTTTAGATCTACTTTTGATTAAATTTTCTTTTGAAAAAAAAAAACCTGATTTATCTGTGTATCTTAAATCTACAATAATTATAAAAGCATACTGGCTGTTTTAAATGCATAATCATACTGATGACTTCTGGTGAACCATTTGTTGCCTTTCTGCAAGATCTTTTAGTTATAAATATATGAATATGAGCACCCAAGACTGACAAATGAGGACTATTATTTCACATTTCAATTGGATATCAGTTACATTTTTGGCTGCATAATTCACTGCTAGAAATTACAAAAGTCCTAGAGTCCCAGTTTTAAACTCCTTTTCCTCCTGAAAATCATAAAAATTGCCTGAAGATAGAATTATAATATAGAAGATACTTTGAAGTTCTTCATAAATCTTATATTCAGAATCTACTCACTCATTCTTTTAATTCAGTGGATATTTATTGAGAGTCTACTCCTTGGAGATCACTGTACCACATATGAAAGATATGGTAGGTACCACACACTAGAGATATAAATATTATAATATTTATAAATATTATAAATAGTTCATGAAGACAAACAATAGAGAAACAGATTTTCAAAAACTATGATAAGTATCATGATCAATTAAAACAAATAATTTGGGTCAAAATTATTAATGGAAGGAAGAATGAGGTAAAGGCCCCAATTTAAATATGATAGTCATTAAGCTGAGGAGATAATATTTAAACTTAGACCTGAAGGATCAGAAGGTGCCAGTTATGAAAAGAATAAGGAGAAGAAATTGTGGAAGGACTCCATTTCTACACAGAAATGCAGAAAGACCTCCACTTTCCCTATAGGTTAATATCCTCATCATTTAACAGCCAGTGATCCTCATTCTCAATTTTCATGGCCTCCTTCTGAACCATGAATTCCAAAGGAAAGGACGTGATTACACAATTTTCTAGCAATAATGAAGACTTTTGCAATTTTGCAGATCTTTTGAGGGCATGAGTTTCTAGGTATCTTCCTGGAAAGAGCCCTTGCTTTCACCAAGTTTTTATTTTTTTATTTATGGAACTGTCCTGAGTAGCTAGGATTATAGGTATGAATCACCCAGCTCCCGGCAGGGACCTTTTCCATACCAACTTTCTACCTTCTTTTTATACCTTGTAGATTTGTTGTCCCATATTTATTGGTGGCTTTATTTATTCTCATTCCAACAATTCACTCCCTAGGCTACTTGATATGAAAGGAGTTGATTTTTCTCCTGTGGGGAGCAGATTATGAGAAGCCAATGAGAACTTGACATAAGCACAATTATGCCCAAAAATCGGCAGAATGAATTTGGCACAGCACCAGCCACAGAAGAGGGCAAGGGCAAATGAAGTGCAGCTCTTTTTCCTTAGATGTTTACATTCAGAGAATAGTGATTTCAGGTTTCTCCTATTACAATGTCATGCTCCTCCCCAAGAACTGTTGCTCCACCTCCTTGTTTACTGTATATAAAAGACTCGCTGAAGGAAGATGTGGGTGATTTGTTGATTGGTTGGCTCTGGCTGCTTGTAAGGTAGGTGGCTGCTGTTGTGTGTCTGCAAGTCTAAGGTCCAAACTTCAAGACAGAATAAAGAAAACATGGGACAGTGCAAGTCTAAGGACCAAGACTTTAAAGAATAGAAAAGAAGTAAGGTTTTAAAGAATAAAGAAAAGAAGCAAAGTAAAGGAAGAGAAGAGAAATAAAAAAGAAGTAACGAGGCTGTGTGTGTCTCTATCTGAGCGCCCAGCACACCTCATCCCAACTTTGTGCATGTTTGTCTTCTATCTTTTGTCCTTTCTGCGTCTCCAGTCACCTCCAGTTAAGTTTCTAGGACAAGAGCTCATGAAGCTCATGAGATCCTCCATGTAATTGAAAAATCATATTTTGTCAATAAAGACACTATTCACAATAGCCAAGCTATGGAACAGCCAAGATGCCCCACTACCAATGAATGGATTAAGAAAATGTGGTATTTATAAACAATGGAATTTTACTCAGCCACAAAGAACAATGAAATTTTGTCATCTGCAAGTTAATGGATGAAACTGGAGAACATCAACTTAAGTGAAGTTAGCCAGGCTCAGAAGGCCAAAAATAATATGTTCTCCCTCAAATGCAGATTATAGACCTAAAACAAATGCAGTAATATTATTGGACATGGGTGACACACTAAGGGGAAAATGTGTTCAGGAAGAATAGGGAAAGGAAGGAAACCTAAAAGTTAAAAGTGGTTGATGTGCCCACTGTAGAGGAGTGAATAAAGTAATCTTAAACTGGCAGAGGCCACTATGGGAAGGTGACTGGGAAGTAGAGAAGAGGTCTGAGATGAACCAATTCAGGTTGTAATACACATGTGCATGGAAGCAATGCTGGGAATGTTTCTATATAGCTGTCTTTATCTCAAACTAGCAAAAATGCTATGTCTTTCTTATTATCTCTTATATTTTCTCTTCAACAAAATTGGAGAAGAGGGCAGAACAGGTTCTTCCTGGAAGCAGGGACGAGGGGGTGGGAGAGAGGGGAAGGGAGTAGGGGGTTAAGGGGAGAGATGGCCCAAATAATGTATACACATATGAATAAATGTATAAACAATTAATAAATTAATTAAATTAAATAAGAATATAACTAATTTCTGTCTATGTAGATAGTATCTTAGGATTTTATTTGAAGATTTTGTAATTCTTTCTCCTGTCACGCAATAGTTTTCAGTTTGTTCATACATTGTGAAATAAAGTCATGCATACTCTCATATTGAAATGTTAGTCTAGAAAGGTAAAATCTTAAATCAGCATACCAAACTCTCTTCCAAAAATTTTTTGACTAAAAACAAAATGTTAATAAAAACATTTTATATTAAAATCAGTACAAAAGAACTTCACTGGACTATAGTTGACAGTTACAGTTTTAAAGTACAAAAACACTTATCTCTATATTAATGAATATGCTTAAATTTTTCCCATTTTATGTCTGTTTAATCATTCCTGCATTTAATAAAGTCTCATATTATATCATTTTACCATGAATTATATCTACATTATAATTTAAAGCAACTTGTATATTAATAAAATATAATGAGAATTAGCCATTTTCCAAGCTAGGTATGGTGATACATGCCTATAATCCCAGCTACTCCAGAAGTGAAACCAGGAAAAAAATCAGAGTTTGAGGCCAGCCTGTGAAAAGTTAATGAAACCTTATCTCAAAAACAAAATACAAAATAGAAGGACTGAGGCCATTAATCAAGTAGCAGAGTTCTTTTCCATGTGCAAGGCTCTGCATTCAACTCCCCAACCTGCAAATATAAAATAAAATAAAATCAGATATTTTCTAATCTACATCTTTTAATTAAATGAAATCTGCCTAAATCCAGTGGTTGCTTTGAATGCACAACTCTCTTCCCAAATTTTATAGACTGAACATGATGTTTAATTATAATCATATACAGTAGATCCTTGGTATCCATGAGTATATGGTTCCAAGAAAGTCACCATTAAGGAAAAGCTGAGTACTCAGAATGTATAGAGTTTAACTCTTGAAAGTTATTCCATTTTACCTATTATGTAGAGTAGATCTGAGCATCCTTCATTTGAAGTTTCATGGAGTAAGTTACATTACTGCTTTTTATCTTGAATACTGCAGATGCTTGGTTCATTTTTTTCTGTAATGCCACCCAACTTCCACTCAAGACAAACTGTCTTTCAACAAATCTAAAATTTTCACTTTATCATTTCAACTAAGTGCATTAACTTTTGCCTTGCTTATGGAGCACCATTTGCATTTGGGGAGGCGTATTTTCACAAAAGTAAGGCAGGTAAACAACAGGTGACACAATTTAAACACAACAGATGGTAACATGGGACTGACAGAGCTTCTCGGCATCAACTGGGCTGCATAATGCACAGGTGGGAATTTAAAATTTTTGTCTTTGAATTTTTTAAATTTTATTTAGTATTCATTTATTTATTTTGACTGCACTTGGTCAAAATCACATGTAATAAATCTATAAACAAGGTGTCCTTACTGTGCAATGCTTATTTTTGTATATGTTTAGTTTAAGTTTAATTGCAGCCAATAGATTTTATTGGCTAGCATATTTTAAATTGTACATACTAAGGGAGTTTCATAATGACATTTCCATACACTTATGTAATATACGTTGGTAATTTTTCTTACTTCAAAATTACGTTTTTGGGCTTGGAATGTTGTTCAGTGGTCGAGCACTTGCAAGTGGGTTTGATCCCCAGCACTGCAAGAAACAACAAAAAAATTACTTTTGAAAATATTCTGAAACAGTCTTCTGGAATCACCACCAATAATAGTAGAAAATTTACAATAATAATGGCATGGGCTGTACTCCTGGAGAAAAAATGCCCTAGGTTAGAATGGAAGGGTATGTAATTAATTTTGTCCAGTCACAAATAATTTTCCCCTGTAGTTGGGTGAAAGCAGTTAAAATTTTAGACGAGTGGATATGTAAAATAATAAACCTGAATATTACCTCATTAGAAGAAACATATCTCTAAAAACTCACATCCCAGTAAAATCTTTCCCAAAAAGGAAAGAATAAATAAAAAGAAGCCCAGAAAGCCTTTCACAGAGTAGGAAGCACATTGGGCCAAAATGTGTGGACAGCTTCTTTAGCTGTCCTGATGTTCAGAATATTTAATATGAATTCTTAGGGTATGAAGATGGAGGTATGAAGTGTGCAATTATATTTTTCAATCATTAATGAACTTTCTGTTTAACTTTCAGTTAAATAAAAGTTAAATTGTGCCAAAACAGATTACTTTGATAGATTTTATTTTGGTTCTTAGAACAGAGTTTGACTCAGATATATTAACTGTATAAGAAACAGATTAGCATATAGAATTATATTGGAATTATATGGCTTAAATTGGAGGAAAAGTTACAGGCTGCAGGCAATCTTAAATTTATCAAATTCAACATTTTATATTAAGTAATAATTGATATTTACTTATATGTCTTATCTTCAGAATGGAATTCGGTGTTAACAAACTAGAAAGGATCAAAGCACAAATAAGTACTTTCTTCCCTTTTCTCTTCCTTTGTTCCTCCTGCTGTACTTGGTCCTCTGCTAGCTCACATACCCTTGCTATTCTCTTTGAATGGATATTTATTTAGTTACCCAAACTTGTCATGCCTATGTTAGAATAGCTCTGAGATATGTCATGCTATCTCATTTATCACTATTCATTACCTTACCTTTTCTCTCATTTTCTTTTCCTCCCTTCTTTAGAAAATATTAAATTGTTAGTTCAGACCTCCAGGTTTGTTAGTATAAATTGTCAGTGGTTCACATTCCAACCCCAGAATTTACCAGCTGTGTAAATTCAGCAAGTTACTTAATTTCTTTGTTCCTCGATGTCCTCATCTATAAATAATATGCAATCAATAATGTAAGCTACAATTTATTAATTAAAGTTTGGAGGTGATCATCAAAGGCTCAGTGATGAACTGAGACCTTTATGCATCTAAGTAACACATGTTTAACTCTGTATTTTCCACCATTTAGCTTAGTTTTTTTTTATGACAGTATGTGACAACAAGAAGGCATTAATAAAAGGTTGAAGGGTTAAACTGGCATTCTTCTCTGTCATTTACCAGTTATTGGGAGGAACTTAAAATGGCTTAATCTTCATCTGAAGTGATCTGTTTTTAATCTATATTTTTTATTCCTAATCAATACTAGAAGCACTGAGACATAAAGAGATTGTAACAACAAACTTACTTGGGGTACCATGTGTACTTTTCACTAAACTAGGACATATTTTGAAGATATGATCATCCTTTTTTGTTATGCTGGGGGAACATTATGACACTTACAAAAATCCTTACAATATATCAAATATATCATCACCCTCCATCATTCTCCTTTATACTCCCTTCCTCCATTCCTGGAATAATTTCAACAGGTCTCATTTTTCTATTTACATACATGTGTAGACATTATTTGCACCATATTCACCCTCCTTCATCATTTCCCCACATTCTCCCCACTCCCACTGGTACCAACACTGTAGGACAAGACCTGTTCAGCCCCCTTGTTCTCTGAGTTTTAAAAGAAAAAAAATGACATTTTGTTTGTTTAAGATAGCTTTGCAGGGAGTTTGCCTGTGACATTTCCATCTATATATGTATTATAACTCAAAATTTTTACTGTTTCCTTATACTAAAAAGATGAGTTAAACTGAGTTATGTTCTGGTTTGGGTCCACCCAAAGCTGGGAGGAGCCAGCAGAGTTCAGTTGCACAGGCAGTCTCAGTGTAGAGTCCTGGGGCTGGGACCCAGAGGTGCTAATGTTGGGACTCTCTGGAGGAGGTAGTGCCCTCATAAGCAGAATATCAACAGGTTCCTGAGGAATTTTTCATGTGCGGTGCAGTTTGATATTGAACACATAGTAATTATGATGATAGGAGCAATCATGATGCAATAAATGGTTAAACAGTAAAAAAACAAAAGCTGGGCTATGTTCCTAACAGCATGGCTAAATACACACCATTTGTCAGAATTAAATTTCCATTATGTTTTATGTACAAGATTTGAAAATAAATTTATTACACTTTTTCTTTCCACTTTTAAAAAATTATTGGAAAAATGTTATATTTCAGACTTGGATTATTATTTTGCTTAATGTTTGTTTGCTTTGATTTAACTTTCACAACATTTATCTAATAGATATAGTAGGTAATAATAATAGGTTAAGTGAATCAAATCAAAGTTAGCCTTTCTGTTAATCAGCCAAAGAGCAATCTTGGGTCCAGTTGGATCTAGACTGGCTTACTTCATTTATGTGGTTCCTCTTTCCACTCAAGTAGCATCCATTTTTGCTTGTTTAGTTTGTTTGTAAAACCCCATGTGCCTGATTCAGTTATTGGGATCATCTTTTATGCCTTAAGTATCCAAGAGCCAGTGAACACAATTGGGTAATGGTAGCACTGACCTTGCTAGGTAAGCACTCTTACCACTTGAGCCACTGTGCCAGCCCTGGGACTAACATATATTAAGCATTGAATAAATGCTTGTAGAATGTTGTTGAATTTCTCGGCACATTTGAGATACAAAATAGCTTCGTGGATGTATGTGTGTGTATGTATGTGAAAGACAATCCTGAAGCATATATATAATCTACAGGTTAGAATTGTGTGGAGTAAATTAGATTTGTTTATTTGGTATGCATGTTTTCATTTAAACTTCCAAAACCTTCTGTAATCCTGAAATTCTTACCTTGAGAATTCTTACTGAACTAATGGGAACACTTGAATTTCTGATTAGCAGTGGGGAATTCAATGTAATTGTACCGGGGTGTAATTATGATGGCTTGTTCAAGACAGAATAATTCAGTTCTTATATATCATTGCAGTGCCCTAGGAATAATCAGAAACATAGCTAGTTTATAACAAATCACTGTGATGTTGTGCTGGGGTAGATTCACACTGGATTGTAAGACAGAACTGCTAACATACCTTCCCAGTTCCATATTCAATGATCTCATATTGGTAACCTCAAAACAGTTGCACTAGGGAATGGAAAATGTTACAAATCAAGGCATATTCTTCTCAGCAAGCCAGCTGTTAAACCTTTGCCAGATCACCACAGGAAATATCTAACTCAAAGGTGCCCAAATTGTCTATCCAACAAAAAAAGATGAATGCATACAATTTTCATATTTCATTTAATAAATTTGTCTTATACATTTGATAATTCGATAAGGATGTTTCTATTGTGCACTTCCTTCAGAAATTACAGATAAGAAAACCATAAAAAGTGAACATAGCTGAAATTATAAAGAAAGAAAGAATGACATGAAATTAAGACAGATAGAGAGAAGAGTAGTGTTCAAAAGATCTTTTCGACAGTGGGTGTCCTGTAGAGTAATATGCTGACAATTGGAGCAGTGATAGATTGAAGACAAATGTGGCACTCACTCTTATAAGTTTCTTTGAAAAACTTATAAGTTTCTTTGAAAAACTCCTTCAGCACTTTGCATCTATTTATAAGCTTGACTAAAAGACATGCTTGAAATAAATGTTTAAAACCTCCTTTTCACATATTACATTAATTTAAAGAAACTCACTTTTTAGGTAATATTGGTATTATTTATGAAGGTATACCATATATATTTAAGTTATTTGAAGAGAAAAATACAATGATAGTCTTAATATTGCCACACTTGATCTAAATATCAAATAATCCTACTTTTTTCTTTGTTTGGTAATTAACAGTAGCTATCTTTAGTAATAAGGATCCCTTTAGTCTATAATCCAATAAGGAAGCCTTGCATCTACTGGATATTTCTTTGATATGGTTACTCTACAAGAATATTTCTCCAAGTATAGATATTCTTTCAACAATGAGAGGGGGTGCTGATCAGCCAGAATGGAGAAACATATTTTGGCTTATAATTCTTAATTATAGATCACATTTCTTTTTTTTTTTATTATTCATATGTGCATACAATGTTTGGGTCATTTATCCCCCCTCCCACCACCCCCTCCCTTAATACCCATCCCTTCCCCTCCCTCTCCCCCCACTTCCTCGATACCCGGCAGAAACTATTTTGCCCTTATCTCTAATTTTGTTGTAGAGAGAGTATAAGCAATAATAGGAAGGAACAAAGGTTTTTGCTGGTTGAGATAAGGATAGCTATAAGGGAGTTGACTCACATTGATTTCCTGTGCGTGTGTTACCTTCTAGGTTAATTCTTCTTGATCTAACCTTTTCTCTAGTTCCTGGTCCCCATTTCCTATTGGCCTCAGTTGCTTTTAAGGTATCTGCTTTAGTTTCTCTGCGTTGAGGGCAACAAATGCTGTCTAGTTTTTTTAGGTGTCTTACCTATCCTCACCCCTCCCTTGTGTGCTCTCGCTTTTATATAGACCACATTTCATCTCTCTGACATGTCCCACTTTTATAAATACATAAAAGGGAATATATATGGTTTAAATCACTTTTACAAAATATTTATGATATTATGTTGCACTTTGCATATCATAAATCATTTGGAAATCTAAAGAATCCTGGTTTATTTTAATATTTACTTACATATATTAGTCACTGAATGTGCAACCCCATTGAATGGTTATAAAATGAGTTTGAACATACATCTGCCTGAAGTAAAAGCCTTGTAAAGAAGTTTGAGTAGTTCATACCAGCAATACATTAAGTCTTATTTGGAAGTCTTGTATTGAGAGTAATATTAATTTCTATACCAATTGGAAAATTAAGATTTATCAGGACTGCACATCTTTGTATATAAAATTTTCAGTATGCATGTATGAAATTCAGAAAGACTTCAACTGATATTTTTCACACAAAATTAAAATTTATTACCAAAAATGGCAAGTCTAGATTGAGAAGGAGTTTTAGACTTAAAATTGTATTTTAATTTTGAAATGATACATTTGGAATATATCTCGATTATTTTAGCAAAGAAAATTTGGGCTATATCTGTAGGAAAAATTTGATTTTCTATTATAAACATTAAACAAATGATTACTTTTCATTTTATTATGGGAATATATGAACTTCATATAGTGATTATACCATGTAGCTCATTATTGACTTTAATTTGCGGTAAATTTATAAAGTAAAACCTTAAGTCTGTGAATTCTTAGCAATCAAGTCTAGAAAGGAATGAGAGAAAGAACTTATATGGAGAAAACTATTTAAGGATGATAATTATTTAAAGAGGAACAAGTTAGCTATGGGATGAGTTTTCCTGTTCTCATTATAGTTTAAGCCAACTTTTCTTTTGTTGAGATGTTTTTCTCTATTATTTTATTTTACCCAAAATTTTACCATGTTTTTAACTAATGTGTGTTTTCATATACACTTAGATATACTCAGATATTCAACAATTTTTGCCTATAATTTATTCTTGCATTTTAGACACTTAATTTTTAATGGTTTATTTTAATTTTAATTTATTTTAATGAGAAATAGTTGGAAATATAAACTATATTATTTTATTTTCATTTTTAAAAGATAATTTTATTAGGTATAGAATTCTAGGCTGAAAATTATCCTTTACCAACACATTGAAAATATTATTCTACTGTCATCTTTTTCCATTTTTTCTAAAAAATGATAGCCATATAAATGCCACATTTTGAGTTAATGCATTTTTCTAATTTTCATACCATTTTTTGGTATTCAGCTTTATCCTAAACTGATGGGTATTTATTTTTCTTTGTATGATTTTCCCTGTTCCATATCCAGTCTTTGGGTTTTCTCAGGAAGGTACCATGTTTTTCAACAATTCTAGAAATATTTTTTCTATGGTATGTTTATTACTTTTATTGTCTCTACTACCTCCTCCTAATTCTTTGAGTAGCTATAACTTGTGCTACAAATCCTTTACTCTCTCTATCTCTTCTCTGGGATATGCTGCTTTTTGATCATCTAATTTATCCTGTTGTATCCATTCTACTGAATCTCATAAATCAATAATATTTTTTGTTTCTAAAATACATGATTCTTTTTTCAAGTGTGCTTTAATATACTAGTCTCTTTCTCATGTTTCAGGTTCTTTTGAAACATAAAAATAAGTTTGTGAATTTGGTTTGTTGGCTTTCATATCAAGTCTGTGGATTTGATTTTATTTTTCTTTTATTTTTGCTTGCTGTCATTTGTTCTGCCTTGCTTTCTGACCTATTTTGTGTGCAGGCTCTTGTTCCTGGGAAATGTTTATCTGGGGAAATCATTTGAGGCCTTATTGAAATCACATTTACTTGAGTGAAAATTTGTCACTGTTCTCATATTTACCAATGGAACACACCAAATCAGGATCTACTTTAAATTTTTCTTGTGGCCAGAGCATAAGAATTTCATGAATTCCAGCTTGTGATTGTTAAAGTTGGGGGAAGTTTCTTTTGCTTGTTACAATTTTCATTTTCCTATCTATCTTTCTACTCAATGACAAAGTCAAGAGATGTAAATCCCTTCCTTGTACCCTTCTATGTTTAGTTCTTTTAAAATTTTATATGGAGATGCTATCCCTTACTGTCCAAACTTTACATGAAGCCTTCTAGTACCCTGTGCTATCCCTTACTGTCAAAACTTTACACGAAGCCTTCTAGTATCCTCCCCACATGGAGTGAACCTCGGTTTTTATCTCCTGTATACTGCACCTTGTCAAAACAGAAACTCAAGGATACCAAGACTTAGAGATATGAAGGAGGTTAAAAGATGATTTTGGCTCTTACTGACCATCTAGAATTTCTGCTTTCACTCCATTCTCACCTCTGTGGCTTCTTTGTCTTACAAGCTCAATGTTGTATTTAAAAATGGATGTATGACTGCATGTATATTTTAATTTTTTTATCCAGATTTTGAATTGTTTTTACATTATAAAAATCTCCCACACTGCTAGAAACAAAATCTTTGGAGACATTTTCACAATAAAACTGCTTAGGGATATTCTGTTTGTCTAGAATAAGAATTTGCTTATTTATGTTTGAAACAAACTCCAAACTAATTCTAACATATACCCTTGGTTAAGAATAGCTGCTATAATGTATTCTTTAAGTTATTTCTAAATATATAGCCAAAAACTGTGAACACAAACACATGTACACACAAGTGTACATATTAAGCATTTGGCTTTAAGTTTGTGGAACAATATGAATGAAGAAATGAGGAAGGATTCTGCTTCTACCCAACATATTTGATTCTAGACAAAGGGGTTACTGGAGGATCTCTTGGAAACTTTGATGGCTCTTTCTCAAACAGGTAGAAAGAGCTCCCGTCAGAGCAGCTCCCCTGTATTTTCTGTTTCCCAGATTATAGTGACCTTTTTCTACATAGGTGACATCTTTCTGCCAGCTGGAATTCACTACAGGACGCTTAGAAAATTATAGCATTTCAAATTTTTCAGTCAATAAATTGAGTTTGGGGGAACACACAAGATAGAAAATTTTCTTAATCATCAGATACTCTGTTAATAATCTTTGACATTATCTTGTATTATTAAAAACAAATTGAATTGTTCATGAATTACACACAACAGCACAATTCAAAATGCAACAACAAAACTATAATTTCAAATTGGTAAGGTATTTTTTCCCTATGGTGGTTGTTCTGTTTTGTTTTTATTGTTTTGCTTTTAATCTGGTGGAGAAAGAATTCACTGTTCCGGAATTCTGGAGAAGAGACAGTTATTGCCAGTGGCAGAGTAGAAGTAAAGATAATTTCAGACAACAGCAGGCTTTCTTGCACATTCTTTTCCATTTCATTAATAACATGGTCCATAAAGAGACATGCTTTGCGAAGCTGAAAGTGGAAATAGGAATTCTTCAGAAAGTGCAGACATCTGTGCAGATGATTAACACTTTTCAGATAAACCATTCTCCTATTTCACTGGCGTTTTACTGAGATGTTGATGGAAGATGAAATAATAATTAGCAACCTCGGCAGTTAGCCATAATCACAACGTATACCACGATGTGTGTTTTTTAATCCATCTACTGAAAAAAAGTAAATTGTCTAGATATCTTTGAACTGTATTGTTAGTATTAGAACTAACCTGATCTTAAAGGATGGCACTAGATATCAGACCCATGTGTGCAAGGGATAGTATCTTTTCTTCCCCACTATATTTCTAACTCTTAGAATACCTTAATCAGTTTTTACTAAATGTTTTGGACTAAATGAATAAATAAATGTGATTTAACCCCTTTATTTTCCAGAATTTCACCTGTTCATATTACCCACATCATTACCACTCTGACTTAAACAAGCTCCTGCCTGGTCTCCTTCTTCTCCAGAGACTGTTTCTAACTCAGCTGCAGAGTGAAACTCTTACAACATAAATTACCTCATGTTACCCCTCTACAAAAAACCCTTCCATGTTAGCCCATATCATTGAAACTAAAGGCTTATGCAGCCTTCAAGTCCTTATATGCCCCTGAGCACCACCCTGCTCTTACCTCTTACCACTCAGCCATTTCTTTAACCTGCCTCAGTGACCCAGACCTCCTTGCTGCTTCTTCTGTATGCCAGGCACTTCCTGATATCAATTCTTTTAGATTCATCTTTAGTTTTTCCTGGAATCCTCTTCCCCCAGATTCCTGGCTGTCATATTTATCAGGTCTTTGCTTAACTGTCACCTTATCAATGAGACTTTCCATGACAAACACCTAATATTCTTGTAATTTCACCTACTCAGGAGGCAGAGATCAGATTGGTAGAATCCCAGTGCAAGCCCCACCCCTGCAAAAAAGTTAGAAAGACCCCATCTTAATCGATAAGATGAGTATTATGGTATGCACTTGTAAACTCAGCTACAAATGAGGAATCAGTAGGAGAAGGCTGGCCCTGAGCAAAAACATGGGATCTTATCCAAAACACAGCTAAAGCAAAAAGAGCATGAAGGGTGTGACTCATATTGTAGAACATCTGCCTAGTAAGTGTGAGGCCCTGAGTTTAAATCCCAGTATAACCAAAAATAAATAAACTAATAAAATTCATTTGCATGCACCCTCCCAGCACTCATAGCAATTGTCACCAAATGACACCTTTTATTATTTATTCAGCTGCTTTTATATGTTGCCGTTCACTGTAAGTCCCATGAGAACAGGGATTTTCACCTAGTGTGTTTCTTTCTGTGTTACCACTGACCAAAGCATGGACTGGGTGCTCAATGGTAGAATTTCAACAAGAATAAGTGAGTGAAGAGATACAGTCCCAGGTAGGTCAGCAGTTTGCCAAATGACACATTGATTCCCAGTGTTAAAACCTCATGAAAGTCTCAGGAGGCATAAAGCAGGTGGAGCACAACACCCAGTTTAGGATTCTTAAAGGGAAAGTTATTTCCTCTCGCAGGCATTTTGAGAAGGTGGGTCACAGAAGCAGGTACAATGGGAAAATAAAGTATTTTAACTCTGTCCCATATTATAACTAAGAAAATACATTTTCTTTCTGACACTGTTAGAACCTCACCACTTAGAAGGATATATGTCTAGGTGTACTTAAGGAATTTGAACTAACTTTGATTGTTGTAACTCTAAAGGAATCTTAAGTGTAGTCTTTCCCAGGCTTTAACTTTCTCAACACAGTGTTCTGTTTGTTTTGTTTATAGAAATGTCTTACAGATATTACATATAAACATCACACAAAATATGCTCTACCATTCCTTATAACATTCCTTTCATTAAAAAATGTTTTATTGGTCAAAGTAAATGAATAAATACAAATAGAAAGGACATCATTTAAAGTAAAAGACAGTTCTTTTTTTTTTATTCATATGTGCATACAAGTCTTGGGTCATTTCTCCCCACTGCCTCCACCCCCTCCCTTACCACTCACTCTGCCCCCTCCCTTTCCCCCCCATCCCCTCAATACCCAGCATAAACTATTTGCCCTTATCTCTAATTTTGTTGAAGAGAGAGTATAGGCAATAATAGGAAGGAACAAGTGTTCCTGGTTGAGATAATGATAGCTATACAGGGAGTTGACTCACATTAATTTCCTGTATGTGTGTGTTGTCTTCTAGGTTAATTCTTTTTGATCTAACCTTTTCTCTAGTTCCTGGTCCCCTTTTCCTATTGGCCTCAGTTGCTTTTAAGGTATCTGCTTTAGTTTCTCTGTGTTAAGGGCAACAAATGCTAGCTAATTTTTTAAGTGTCTTACCTATCCTCACCCCTCCCTTGTGTGCTCTTGCTTTTATCATGTGCTCAAAGTCCAATCCCCTTGTTGTGTTTGCCCTTGATCTAATGTAAAAGACAGTTCTTTAAACTCACTAGAATTAACTATATGGAAAGGCTTGCTATATGAAACTTTTTAATTATTTTTTTTTGATTTTTTTTTATTTTTCTTATTTCCTAATATCCAGATTGCTCTGCACAAGTGTGTTAAGGAATCATTTCTTATACTTTTGAACTGGTAGAAGCATAAAAGTTCTTGACACCAAATGTAATGTCATTCCTCTATACCTTTCAGCCTCCAGTTAAGACTCCAAGCACTGTACATAATGCCAAAGGAGAATCCTGCTTCAAAGGATTAACCAGTCTTATAGGAGAAATAGAGAAAGGCAGAACTGCTCTTCCCAGATCTCAAGAACTAGAATCCTTAATGACATGCATAATAGTTTAGCTTTAGTAACTGTTGTCCTTTTGCAGGGCATGGAACAGACAAAGCATGATAGATAAGAGGGATGAGCATATGGCTCTCAAATTGTCATAGAGGCAGAGATGAAAGGAGTACAGTTTGACCTACTCATTTATCACCCATAATAGTCTGTAATTGAAAAAATGATACATTAAAATTCATCAACTAAACTTAGAAAATTCTACCAAATGTAAAACCTTCCCAAATTGTCATGCCAAATATCAGTTTATTTGTGTATTTGCTCCCTACTCACTTAAACTTTACTTTGATCCAGAAATAATTTAATAATTTAAATAACATTGGAAGACATATATTTTGAAGGCATATATATTTCATAATTTTTTATATTTTTAGTATATATATTATATATATACTAAACAGAGAGAGAGAGAGAGAAATGTTTCTTCACAATATCTGGTCACATACAAACAGTGAAAAGCAACAAGACTTAGCAATACTGTAGGATACTAATTCTCAACCTCTAGGTGTTTGTATCCTTGCCCTCAATGAACATATGTCAGTGTCTAGAGAAACTTTTTGATTGTGAGGCTACTATTGTTGCTCAATGTAGATAGAGTCAGTGATGCCATCCAGTTCATAAGACTCCTCCATCACAAATCACCTGGTCTAAAATATCAACAGTGCCAATTTTGAGAAACACTGTATATGTGTCTTTATAAGACATAATATATTAACTGCCTGAATCTTTCCATGGGTTACAAATGGAATTTGTCTACCTTTTGAACAATTTTTCTATATTAAGGCCATCTGGTACACCTATAGTAATTTCTAGGGTGTATTGTGCTATTTCTATATGCAAACATTCAAAAGCTTTTTACAGCAGTGAGTAAAAGACAAGTCTATTCTTCTCATTGCCTGTAATTCCTATCTATTCTCACTTAGACTCAGAACATTCCCTTGGAAAGACTAAGAAGGAATCAAGAAAAGAGAATATCTCCTATTCTTTAAAGGTGAAAATGTCTTAAATGTCCATTAAAATGTCTATATTTGAGTACAGACAATCATTTGAATCAATTTATTGAGCATGTGTGAACTCCAAAGTGTAGTGCTATTCCGTATACCTCATAGTCCCTTGGGTTTGAGTATTAAGCATGGGACCACATAAAAAGAATATGGTTTTGAGAATTCTCATTTAACCACACAGATGAAAGCCATGCAAAACAATAAGCATGCAAGTAACTTTTCATACCCATATGAGACACTTATTTTTCCTTAGGCATTTTCCTTAATAAAAAAAACCAGATAAATCATCCATCGTAATATCATACTCTATCAGGTTAGTGAGTCAGAGAAAAAAAGTAAGCACACATAATCCACAGAATATGTTGAACAGCGCATAATATAAACCACCAGAAAAGCCCAATAAAAGAGGAATAATCAGTGTTTGTCCAAGCAGACATGCTTACTCAAAAAGCAGAAAATCATATTATTCTTCAAGTCATATATAAAATGAAGATAAGATCCATATGGCTTAATTTTGTACCTATGATTCCATATGGAAATTGGCATTATATACAGCAGACCAAAAAATTACTATAAATTTAAAAACTAATACAGGTAGGTACATGTTCAATCTGATATTTAAACATTCTAGCCAGGCACCAGTGACTCATGCCTGTAATCCTTACTACTTGGGAGGCTGAGAATGGGAGGATAGCAGTTTGAGGCCAGCCTAGGCAAATACAGCATGAGATCCCATTCCAAAATAATTAGAGCAAAATGGACTGGAGGTATGGCTCAAGCAGTAGAGCACCTGCTTTATAAGTGCCTCCTTTTCCAGCATGAAATCCTGAATTCAAACATTATTCTCACCAAAAATAAATAAATAAAATAAAAGATGTTTAGATGTTTCCAGTTATCCACTGCTGTATAACACTATACTCTAAATTAATTATTTAAAATATTGTTATTCTACTGATACTGAAGACCAGGACCATAGGAAGGGCTCAGCATGAGACCACTTCTACATGGGGGCCAACAAGGATTAGTTGAGATTCAGGTGGTCTAGAATATCCAAGGTCTTCCGTTATGTCTGACATCTTGGTGAGGTCAGCTTGAAGGCTGGGTAAACCTGGGCTTGTGTCCGTCTCAATGTTTCCTGTGGCCTTTTCATGTGGTCTTTCCCACCTAATAGTGATACTTCTTACATAGCAGCTCAGAACACCAAGAAACCAAAGTAGAAGCGAAGCCTTGATCAAGCAAAGCATCAATTTGCCACATTCTATTGTCTCAAGCCATCACAAGTCAGCCTGGATTCAATATGAATTTAAATAGACCCCACATTTCACTGCAAGGAATACCAGAGAATTGTGATCATTGTTAATCTTCTACAAAATAGTAGTACCTCATGTTTGGGTGCTTACTTGTATAGCAGTGTACATGTTGTGTATCCTAACTAGATGCGTTGGAACTTGCAGTTATTCATTTATGCCACCTCATTTGACAAGTTATTATTAACTCATACCACATTTTTACCATGTTTTGATAACATTTCAAGCTTCCTTAAAACGGAATGGGATTAAAGTATTTTAAGTGGTCTTATTATCAAAATTTATTTTATATTGTGTTTAGCTTTCTCTTATGATACAGATTTTTTTACCATATTTCTACTTGTGACATATTAGAGAGGTGTGTTCAAACTACTATAAGAAAGAATAATATCCAGGTGCCGGTGGCTCACCCTTGTAATCCTAGCTGCTCAGGAGGCAGAAATCAGGATTGCGGTTCAAAGCCAGCCTGGGCAAATAGTTTATGAGACCCTATCTCAAAAAAACCTTCAAAAAATAGGTCTGGTAGAGTGAGTTAAAGCCCCAGTACTGCAAGAAAAAGAGCAGTCAACTGAGCAAAACAAGTGCACATCAGTATATGTGTATATACACACATATGTATATATACAGTTTAATAGGCATATATGACCATATGCACCTATTACACACATGGATATAAGTATACAAACATACCTTCCACTGGCTCAAACAATTTTGAAGGAAATAAATATACCAATAATATGCCCTCTGTTTCTTTATATTCATATACAGGACACAACATTGTATAGAAACACTAAAAGCATCTCAAAAAGGGTATTCCTAATATGGCAAGAAATCCATTTGTTTGTTTATCAATAGCAGCATTCTCTGTTTTGCAGCTTTTGATTTATAGCTTTAAATAGCTTTAGAAGAATATAATAGAATATCTTTTATTAAATCCCCCAATCTCATATTCATGGATAAATAATAATCTATCAGCTATTTTATTCTGTAACAGTACTCTAGAGAACTTGACAGTCTTAATCACTTCAGCAATTTATACCTTCATTTACGCTTTATTTCAGTCAAGCCATTTAGTGGAGTTTATCTAAATTACTGTATCTGTTTTCTTATCACACGTTCAGAGCTGTAACACAGAAACTAATTTCAGGTGCAAAATAGAATATCTCAAAGGCCCAGACATCAGTAGTACTGGTGCATTAGAATGAAAAGTTACCTGTCAGTAATGGATATTTGTCTCTGTAATGAGCTGAGGCAAAAGGAACTGAGGCTATAATAAAATTAGGGGACACTAGTAGCATTACAGAATCCTAAGTCTGAGAGAACATACAGATTCCTGTATTCAAATCTGGAAGTGATCACATTGTCAGTAAAATATATTTTGAAATATATTTCACCACTTGTTTGGAATAATAGGCAAGGAGAATCCCAAGCAAAGTAAAAACTCTGGTAATACTGAGACACCATGATATGTAGGTGATTACTTTCACAGAAGCAATTTTATCACTTGTAACAATACTCTCTCACATGACATCATTCAGCTGTCACGGTAAGGAATGCTGTTATGTTGGTAACCCAGTAGCACTGTACATAATGATTTCTTTTTAACGTGGACATTCAAAAAGGACATATATGCAAATTTTATTCGCTTTGGAAGAATGAGATCATTTTTTCCAATTTGAACTCTAAATTATTCTAGAGTGACCACATTGAATCAGATTTTAATGTAAAATGTTATATTTCTAACCTTCCAAATATGTCATCATGGAAAGAGCAGCTTATTTATTCTAGAATAGAGTGTCTCATTTAAAAAAATGATACCTGTTTAAACCACTCCAGGAGTGGGGGGGGTTGGGAGGGCAAAGGAGAATGGCAGAGTATGATATATTTGAAATATTGTAAGAACTTTTGTAAATGCCACAGTGTACCCCCATCTAGCACAATAATAAAAAAATTAAACAAAACAAAAGCAAAATAAAATACATCAGGGAAATGACTTTCACAGTGGATCATGTCTATAATTCCAGCTATTCAGGAGGCTGAGATAGGAGGATTGTTATTTCAGACTGTCTCAAACAAAACTATGACACCTTATCTGAAAAACAAACTGTAACCAAAAAAAAAAAATTAGGCTGGGGCAAGATTCAAGTGTTAGAACACTTTCCTAGCAAGCAGGAGACTCTGAATTCAAATACTAGTACCACCAAAAAAAAATTTTAACAATCAGGGGATGAATCATTCACTTTATTGCCATCCTCTCTTTCCATTGTCACCTCTTGCTTTCAGAAACACTGCATACTATGCTCCAGTCACACTCAAATACTTTCTACTTTCTCATTACAGAGCATTCTCTTTTAGAAAATTTCTAACATGCTTTTCTTTCTTTGTTGGAAGTACATTTCTGTATTTTACCTGCCTTTTTCTTACTCATCTTTCTAGATTAAGCTTATTTAGTTTTCTTTAAAAAGATTTTATTACTTTACAGTCTCCAATACCTTACCTTCATAGAACCTGGGGTGATGGACACAGTAATGTGTCCCATTTAGCACATTAAGAATTGACTCATTTCCCAGTTCCTTGGAGTCTTGTCATCAGGCAGTCTTCAACTGATAGAATCTTTGGCTTCACCAACTCACAAAAGGTCACACTCTTCACAAAGTCAGGAAAGCCATATGTATGACTACATGAAGTGAAAGTATAAAGGCCCAGTGCTGTACAACGAGGCCAAGTCTCTTGAGATATTATAGCTTGGGAGATTCCTGTGAGTACTATGGTATGAACAAGACTGCAGAATGGTTTAACTTCACCCTATATCTATACATATCTCCTTCCTTCCCTTCTACAAGTACAGAACAGATATCCAAACCACTCCCTAAGAAATGTTCTTCATTTTAAACTCCCATTCAGCCAAACCAGTGTGCTAAATTTAACTATGGAACATTTTACTTTGTCTTTGCCGTATCATTGCAATTAAAACACAGTTTGTGATTGTTTGTCTACATCATATAAGAAGTTGAACTTTAAGAAAACCAGTACCTAGTAGATGTTTAGTAAATACTGATTTAATTGACAAATTATTGAACAAAATAATCTCCTGAAGACAGATTTGGTGGGTAATAATGTTTTAAAGAAAAATTTTCTACCACTGATAAATAGATGCGCTGGATTCATCATTCCTTTTAGAATTTCTTTAAAATATCTCTAAAGTTTTCTTACTGATGACAGTTGTCATCCTAGGCCACATTCATTACCTAAGAAAACACAGTGAATTATTGTCCTTGCTGTTTCGCAAATATAATTGACTCTCCTGGACATTTTTTTTAAAACCCAAGCCATTGCCTCTTTTTCTTTAACATGCAAATTAATTGTCCCTTTCTCCCTTCCCATTTCCCTATCTAGCAATTTACTAGTTGTAGAGAAGGAAAGAAAAATAGAAAAAGGACAATAGGTAAACAAACCAAAGGAAAAATAAAAACAAAACAAAATTTCTTCAATGCACATAAATTTGATAAAAATTCCAAGCTGAATATGTTTAAATTAAGCTGAAGTTGATTACATGTTAGGAACTTGAGCAGTAATATTATTTTTACTTTCCATGGGGTCCAGCTGATGAATCTAATCTAATATTTACATACGATGATATTCCCATTTTTCTGTATTACAGTACAAAATGCAATTAGATGAAATTCAGGGTTTTTTTGTGATTCTTAGACTGCATGATAAGATAACTCTTTACAAAAAAGATATTGGAGTTATAAACTTACACTTTTTCTGACTTTATTTTTTTTTTATTTCTTTTATTCATATGTGTATACAATGTTTGGGTCATTTCTCCCCCCTTTTTTAGTGACTTTAATATTCGATAAGCATGGTAGTCAACAGGCCGGCTTCCGTCATACAGATTTGAAAACTTCTCTGCTACTTATTAGGTCTATAACTTTGGAAAAATTTATTTAACCACTCTGGGACTTAATATTCTCATCTATTAAATGGGATAATGATTATGCAAACTTCCTAGAATTATTGGGATGATAAAATGAAACTATACACATAGAGTGGCAACTTTTTGGTTACCATTAATGACCTTCATCTTCATAATATAGCCTCTGGGTAGTGTCAGTAAGAGTCCCTGATCTTTGCCAAAGTAGCACTACAAGAAAGTTGATCTTATCAGACACCAAAGTAAAGATTCTAATGTACATTTAACTTTACTTGCTTTTTAGTGGAATGACGCTCCTAATTTGATGAATTAAAAGGTCTCATGAAACAGTCTACTGTGGTGTTTCCTCATGTGCTGTGTGAGCTTGTTCAATATGGTTGACCTTTGCAAGGGAAGAAAAACCCTGACACTCCTCCTAGTCCATAAGGACGTTGTTATGATTACAACTATCCAGACAATAATTTCTACTGATGTTGCCATCAGAAATTGTAAATTATATTCATCTGGTTTCATGAAAGACTTCTGTAAAACAAGCAGTAATACATTTTGGAAAGAATTCAAAGAGTAGTTAGAACTACAAATATAGAATTCCCAAAAGTTACCTTTATTTATGAAATAATACGTTTTGTCAAGAGTTCATTCCCTGATATTTCAATGTTAGTTTCCATCTTTAACATTGTCCTTTCAATCCTCTGCCAAATAAAGCCAGAATGTGCACAGAATATTACTCTCCAATGAATCAGACTGCCTAAAAATATTATTATGAATTACATTGCTTTAAGAAAGCAAGATAGTATTTTCCAATGGAAGAAAACAATCTGCATCATACTACAAACAATGGAGAGAAGGACAAAGGAAAGAGTCACAAGGACTCACAGCTTTCCTGTCATTTTTTTTCTGTACCATTGCCATGATGCAAGTGCCACAGTAGGCTTTTCTTGCCTTCATGCATTTATTTGGTATGCAAGCAGCAAGGTGCAGATTCACCAACCCCAGGTCTATGGGAACTGGCATGGGAAATTCTGCCACACAGATTTACTTGACTAAAAATGTATGCATATGTGCTGGGTAAAATTAATGGCTCTGCTAAATATTTAAATATTCATAAAATTTTTCCAGTTTCTGCTTCCTTCATGAGGAATTTTTTTTAGTTCCTGAAATCCAGTGTCTTTGAAGAGAGGAGCAATATATTTATATTCTTTCTTTTAAGACTTCCCATAATTAGCATTCTAATAAGGAGAAAATTTATTAAAATATTTACATCTTACCAAGAAAATTAGATGGAATTGCTTCAGAATGCTTCTACAAACCCCATCCAATGACCAAGGGTGAAATCAGAGAGAGTTTAATTCTCACCATTAATTCTGTACCCAACAAATATCAGCTATAAACCTCATTAAAAAGTTCAACAGATCCAGTATCTTGCTCTTTTCTCTTGAAAAGCAGATTTTACAAATGAGATTATACGCAGGTAGTTTGTAGATAGGGCTCTAGCAACAAGAGATGGGGGTTCAGAAAGAGTAAAACAAGGAATGGGTGACTATTAAAAGTGACTTGAATAGTAGGTCATTATTTAGGGCCTTATCTCACTGAGACTTTCAGAGGTGAAATGCACCTCAGAATTGTTTACCTAAAGTAAAGAAGAGAGAATTTTTACTTGCCAACTACTATCCTCCATTATTCAGAATTCATTCCATGGAATGGTTATTCCCTGAATGTGTATGTTGTACATGGTTGAGTGTTGGAAAGTTCAGGAAACCAGGGGCAGAAGTACAGCATAGGTGAGATGTTGAGAGAACATATATCTACAGGAAGTTCACTGTGAAAACAGAACTGACTAATGAGAACCAGCAATAAATAAATTTCTAACACATACAATATTAGTTTTTTGTGTAAATATTGACTGTTTTGGCATCTGACTTCTTTTAGTTTTCAACAATAATATTTAAACTTTTTCTGTGATAAGTAAAAGCAATTATACCTGTTAAATGCGAGGTTAATTATATCAAAGATGAAATGTGACTAGATTTTAAAAACTCATTTCTCATTCTTTAAATACTTTCAACCACAAGGAGGACAGTAACAAAAATGAGATATGTAGGGATCTAAACAGAGATTAGTGGGAACTATGGCAAATCAAAAACCACATGTACTATCTGAAGGTGTAATCCTCTTCTAAGCTCTCACCTCTCCTTCCTTGGCTAAAATGCTGTCCTTCTATTAATCATATCATCTGAATTTTAAGAAAAACTTAATCATCAATTTTATGTGAAATTTTATAATTTTTAAAATAAATCTACAAGAAAAAAAACAATCTTCAGGCTGGTTACCATCAACAAATTGCTAATTAGTAATTTCAAGTTCAATAAGTTATTACATGTTATAAACACTAAAAACCGACTATTAACATAAAAATTCAGTTATTTAATTATAGCATTTTCTACTAACATATGCACAATGGAAAATCATAAAAGACATTGGAAGTTTCACAAAAGTCATCCCTGCATTGACTAAAAGTGGTGAATTACAGTGAAACAAATCCTTAGAACTTAAAAGTCTGCTAACAAAAAAAATGAGTAAATATATAAAATATGACAATATCTAAACATTTATTTTATCATTTTTACATTTACTTACATGTGTATATATTATTTGGGCCACCAACACCACCTCCTCCTGCTTCCAGGCAGAAAAAAATTTATCAAATTTAAAGAAGCAGATTAAAAGAATTCAAGTTCTGTAGATCTAATTAGGAATTTATACTACTCCATAACTTGAACTAAATATCTTTAAATTTTGTGAATGACAAGAAATTTTATGGTGAGACATTACTGTCAATGTGTAGTGAGAATAGAAGCTACTTTTTTATCTTTTCCATTTTTTAATTAGGATTTGTTGTGATAATTTCAAATAGGCTTAGATTGTACATTGGTTAGGTCACCCTAACTGTCTCTATTCCTCAACCCCCTTCCTGCCCTAAATAAAACTATTGCAAGAGATTTCTTTGTTCTATTGCATGTAAGTATATGAAGTCCTTCTATTTTTTTTATTTATTTTTTTTTTCTATTTTTTCCTTTTTTTTTTTTTTTTCGGTGCTGGGGACCGAACTCAGGGCCTTACACTTGCCAGGCAAGCGCTCTTCCACTGAGCTAAATCCCCAACCCCTATATGAAGTCCTTCAACCAGATTACCTCACCTTAATCTTCTTTGTTCATCCTCCCTCCTCCCACAAGTACCTCCCCACACACTGTACCTATTTTACTTCTAAAAATATTTGTTTCAAAGTTTCAGGCCTACATTAAGGTCTTTGATCGACTTTGAGTTGATATTGGTACAGGATGAGAGACAGAGATCTAGTTTCAGTTTTCTGCATGTAGATATTCAGTTTTCTCAGCAATATATGTTGAGGAAGCTGTCTTTTCTCTGTTGTGTGTTTTGGACTCCTTTGTCTAAGATTATTTGGCTGTAACTATGGGGGTTTATGTCTGAATCTTTTGCTCTAATCCATTGGTCTTCATGTCTGTTTTTGTGCCAATAGCATGTTGTTTTATTGTTGTGGCTCTGTAGTATAGCTTGAATTTGAGAATTATGATATCTCCAGCATTGAACTTTTTGCTAAGAATTGGACTTTTTGCTAAGAATTGCTTTAGCTATTCAACATCTTTTGTGTTTCCCTATGTATTTTAGGATTGATTTTTCTCTCTGTGAAGAATGCCATTGAAATTTTGATAGGGACAGCATTGAACACATAGATTGCTTTTTGATAATATGGCCATTTTCACAATGTTGAGTCTATCAATCCACGAGAATAGGAGATCTTTCCATCTGGTGATGTCTTCTTTGCTTTCTCTCTTCAGTGATTTATAGCTTTCATTGAAAAGGTCTTTGGTTTTCTTCATTAAATTTATTCCAAAGTCCTTTATTTATTTTGACTTTTACAAATGGGATTGTTTTGCTGATTTCTTTCTTGTTGTGTTTATTGTTGGTATAGAAGGAGCCTATTAAATGCAAATTAAAACCACACTAAGATTCCACTTCATCCCTGTTAGAATAGCCATCATTAGCAGCACCACCAACAACAAGTGTTGGCGAGGATGCAGGGAAAAAGGAACCGTTATACACTGCTGGTGGGAATGCAAGATTGTACAACCACCCTGGAAAAAAATTTGGAGGCTACTTAAAAAGCTAAACATTGATCTACCATTTGATCCAGCAATACCACTCTTGGGGATATACCCAAAAGACTGTGACACAGGTTACTCCAGAGGCACCTGCACACCCATGTTTATTGCGCCACTATTCACAATAGCCAAGATATGGTAACAGCCAAGATGCCCCACCACTGACGAATGGATTAAGAAAATGTGGTATCTATACACAATGGAATTTTATGCAGCCATGAAGAAGAATGAAATGTTATCATTCGCTGGTAAATGGATGGAATAGGAGAACATCATTCTGAGTGAGATTAGCCTGGCCCAAAAGACCAAAAATCGTATGTTCTCCCTCATATGTGGACATTAGATCAAGGGCAAACACAACAAGGGGATTGGACTATGAGCACATGATAAAAGCGAGAGCACACAAGGGAGGGGTGAGGATAGGTAAGACACCTAAAAAACTAGCTAGCATTTGTTGCCCTTTAATGCAGAGAAACTAAAGCAGATACCTTAAAGCAACTGAGGCCAATAGGAAAAGGGGACCAGGAACTAGAGAAAAGATTAGATCAAAAAGAATTAACCTAGAAGGTAACACACATGCACAGGAAATTAATGTGAGTCAATGCCCTGTATAGCTATCCTTATCTCAACCAGCAAAAACCCTTGTTCCTTCCTACTATTGCTTATACTCTCTCAACAACAAAATTAGAGATAAGGGCAAAATAGTTTCTGCTGGGTATTGAAGGAGTGGGGGAGAGAGAGAGAGGGCAGAGTGGGTTGTAAGGGTGGGGGTGGGGGCAGGGGGGAGAAATGACCCAAGCCTTGTATGCACACATGAATAATAAAATAATAAATAAAAAAAAACAGAAAACAAAGAAGTCAAATAATGAGCCTAAAGTCTCACATCTAGATTGAGACACAAGCAATCAACTCTCACACCCCACTTTCTTCACTCATTCCCAGGAAGACCTGTGAACTTTTGAACTGCCGTGCTCACTCATTCATTCAATACTCATTCATTAAATAAATCCTTATTAAACACCTGCCATGTGCCAGGCACTGTGCTGTGCACCGAGAAAAAAAAATAGAGGGAGCCTATTGATTTCTGTATATTAATTTTTTATCCTGCTACTTTGTCAAAAAGCTTATGATTTCTAAGAGTTTTAAGGGTCTGTTAGGTATAGAATATGTCATCTGCAAATGGGGATACTTTGAATTCTTCCTTCCCTGTTTGAGTCTCTTTTATTTCTTGCTCTTGTCTTATTGCTCTGGCAAGGAATTCCAAATCTATATTAAACAGGAGTGTGGAAAGCAGGCTTCCTTGTCTTATTCCTGACACTAGCAGGAATGATTTCATCAAAGAGAAATATCAATTCTTAACATACATGTGCCAAATATAGGGGCACCCAACTACATTTAAAAAACACTAATGTGCTTAAAAACACAGATGGACTCCAAAACAGTGATAGTGGGAGAACTAAATATCTCACTGTCACCAATATATAGGTCATCTAGGCAAAAAATCAATGAAGAAACTTCAGAATTAATCTACACCTTAGACCAAATGGATATAATAGACATGTATACAGTATTTCACCCAATCACCATGCAAAACACATTCTTTTCAGCTACCCCTAGTGCTTTCTCCAAAATAGATCATATTTTAGGGCACAAAGTAAATCTCAACAAATTTGAGAAAATTAAAATAACCTGCTGTATCACATAAGATCACAACAGAATAAAACTAGAATTCAACAACAAAGCAAAGCACAGAAAATATTCAAGCACATAGCTGAATGACTGGAGGGTGAAAAGTAAATACAGGAAGGAATCAAAAATTCCTAATCTAATGAAAATGAAAAATACAGCCTACCAGAATCTGTGGGACAAAGGAAAGGCTGTGCTAAGGGGAAAATTTATAGATACAAGTGTCTACATTAAAAAAACCAACAACCTAATGATGCACCTTAAGCTCCTAGAAAAACAAGAACAAACCAGACCCAAAACCAGCAGAGAAATAATAAAGATCAGGGATGAGATCAATGAAATTTAGACCAAATAATACACAAAGAATCAATGAAACAAAAAGTTGGTTCTTTGAAAAGATTAACAAACCCTTAGCCAATATGACAAAATGGAGGAGGGAAAAGACAAAATTAATAAAATCAAAGATGAAACAGGGGACATAAACACAAATACTAATGAAATCCAGAGGATCACTAAAGAATACTTTGAGAATGTATATTCAAGTAAACTGGAAAATCTAGACAAAATGGATAAATTTCTTGATGCAGATAACTAACCAAATTTGAACCAAGAAGATATTAGCCACCTAAATAGACCTATACCAAGCAATGAGATTGAATCAGTAATAAAGGGCCTCCCTACAAAGAACTGCCTAGAACCTGATGGATTCACAGCTGAATTCTGCCAGACCTTTAAAGAACTAATACCCTACTCCTTAATTTTTTCCAGGAAATAGAGAAACAACCCTACCAAGCTCATTCTATGAAGCCATTATTATACTCATTCCAAAACCCAATAAAGATGCAGCCAAAAAACAAAATTAGCAGACCAATATCTATATTGAATATAGATGCAAAGATTCTCAACAAAATACCGGCAAACAGAATTCAACAGCACTTCAAAAAGATCATACACCATGACCAAGTCAGTTTCAATCCAGGGACTCAAGGATGGTTCAACACATAAATCTATAAATGTAATGCAGCATATAAACAGAGGCAAGAAAAAAACCACATAATTCTTTCAAAAGGTGCAGAGAAAGCCTTTGACAAAATCCAACACCCTTTCATGATAAAACTAGGAATAGAAAGTAGGAATAGAAGAAATGTTCTTCAACATAATAAAGGCTATATACAACATGCCTATGGCCAACAATCCACTAAATGGAGAACAACTAGAAGCTACTTTAAATTATAATTGTCTAATGAGAATTCATAATCTGACGTTGGTTACAATGAACGCTATAGAGCTCAAAGTGAATTGAACAGACCAAATAAAATGTTGATACAAATATGATTTTTAGTAAAATTATTTTGAAAGCAGAGATTCCAAAAGTTAAGATTTGCTTTTATTTCACTTGTGAAGTTGCTTGCAGAGGTTTGGGCCATATTTGTATAAGCATTAATTCAAATCTTTAATCCTAGTTTTGTTCAAGAACCTATATAACAACTTAAGGTCAATTGTTGAAAATAATCTGGAGGGTTCAATTAGAGAGAACCAAAGGCTGCCAAAGTGCCTCTATAAAGCATTATTCTGGGACTTTTGCCATAAAGAGCACCTTTGTCTAGATAAATAATTCTAGTGATTTATCTCAGCTTAACTGACCCATGTCCAAAGGATGAACAACTTTTCTTTAACACATTAGAAAAAATGGCCAAGTTTTTTGTAAAATAAGATTTTTGATAGTGCAATTATTTTATATTCCTTTCTTTTATTTTATCATTTTTACATTTACTTACATGTGTATACATTGTTTGGGCCACCTCCCAACATCTCCCCACCCCCACATACTTCCAAGCAGAACCTGCCCTCTTATTCTCCAGTTTTGTTGAAGAGAACACATAGGAGATAATAAGAAGGACATAGCAGTTTTGCTAGTTTGAGATAAAGATAGCTATACAAAGAAATTCCTAACATTGCTTCCATGCACTTGTGTAATGCAACCCACATTAGTTCATTTCTACCGACATCTTCACTGCTTCCAGCTCCCCTTCCCATAGTGCCCTCTGCCAGTAATAAAGTTTACTTTATTTGCTCCTCAACAGGGAGCACATCAACCACATTCAAGTTTCAGGTTTCCTTCCCTTTTCCTATTCCTCCCATGAGCATTCCCCCCTTTGAGTGTGACCCATGTCCAATAATATTGTGGCATTTGTTTTGGGTCAATAATCTATATATGAGAGAGAACATATGATTTTTGACCTTTTGAGCCTGGCTAACTTCACTTAAGATGGTATTCCCAATTCCATCCATTTACACACAAATGACAAAATTTCATTCTTCTTTGTGGCTGAGTAAAATTCCATTGTGTATAAATGCCACATTTTATTAATCCAATCACGAGTAGTGGGGCATCTTGGCTGTTTCCATAGCTTGGCCATTATGAATAGTACTGAAATAAACAAGTGTGTGCAGGTGACTTTGTAATAAACTGAGTCTCATTCCTTGTGGAATATCCCTAGGAGTGGTATTGTTGGATCATATGGCAGATCGACTTACAATTTTTTAAGAAGCCACCATATTGTTTTCCAAAGTAGTTGTACTAGTTTACATTCCCAACAACAGTATATGAGGGTTCCATTTTCCCATATCCTTGCCAAGATTTGGTGGTGGTGGTATTCTTGATAATAGCTATTCTAAAAGGATTGAGGTGGAATCATAGTGTGGTTTTTATTTGCATTTCCTTTATGGCCAGGGATAGTGAACATTTTTTATTTGTTTTTTGGCCATTTGGATTTCTTCCTTTGAAAAAGTTCTGTTTAGTTCAGTTGCTCACTTAATTAGTTCATTCACTTTTGGGAGTTTACTTTTTGAGTTCCCTGTATTTTTTGGATATCAATCCTTTGTCTGATGTATAGCTAGCAAATGTTTTCTCTCACTCTCTGGGTGGTCTCTTCAATTTGCAGACCATATTTTTTTTGTGTGCAGAAGATCTTTAATTTCATGTAGTCCCATTTGTCCATGCTTTCTCTTAGTTTCTGGGCTGCTGGAGTTCTATTGAGGAAGTCCTTGCCTATAGCTATTGCATCTAGGGTATCCCTGCTCTTTCATGCATTAACTGCAAGGTTTCAGGTCTGATATTATGGTTATTAATCCACTTGTGTTGATACTAGTACAGGGTGACAGACATCATCAGGCAGATAACCACTTTTCCCAGCAACATTTGTCAAAAGGGCTGTCTTTTCCCCATAATGTTTTTGGCACCTTTGTCAAAAATAAGGTGGGCATAGCTGTGTGGATTCATATCTGGATCCTCCATTCTGTTCCACTGGTCTTCATATTTGTGTTTGTACCAGTCCCATGCTACTTTTATTGCAATGGCTCTATAGTATGAAGTTGTGTATTGTGGTAATTCTAGTGTTGCTCTTTTTGCTCAGTAATGTCTTGGGTATTTTGTGTTTCCAAATGAACTTTCAGGTAGATTTTTCAATCTCTGTGATGAATGTCATTGGGATTTGATGGAAATTGCATTGCACATGTACATTGCCTTTGGTAGTATAGCCATTTTTACTATGCTGATTCTGCCAACCCATGAGCATGGGAGATCTTTCCATCTTCTGTAATCTTCCTCAATCTCTTTCTTCAGTGGTTTGTAGTTTTCCTTGTAGAGGTCATTTAGATGCTTACTCCCAGGTATCTTTTTGTTTAAGGCTATTATAAATGGAATTGTTTTCCTATATCCTTTCTCAACTTGTTCTTGTTGGTGTACTGATTTTGAAAGTTGATTTTGTATCTTGCTATATTGCTGAAGCTGCTTATGGTGTCTAGGAGCTTTTGGGTGGACCTTCTTGGGTCTTTGAGGTATAAGATCATGTTTTCAGCAAATAGAGATACTTTGACTATTTCTTTGCCTTTTTGTATTCCTTTTATTTCTTCTTCTTACCTTATTGCACAGGCTATGAATTCCAGGGATATGTTGAATAGGAGTGAAGAGAGTGGGCACCCTTGTCTTGTTCCTGACTTTAGGGGAAATGGTTTCCATTTTCCCCATTAAGTATTATGTTAGCTATAGGTTTGCCTTATATAGCCTTTATGATATTGAGGTACATTCCTTCTATTCCTAGTTTTCTTAGAGCTTTTATCATGAAGTGGTGTTGAATCTTATCAAAGGCTTTTTCTGCATCTATTGAGATGATTGGTGGTTTTTTGTCTTTCCTTCAATTAATGTGCTGTATTACACTTATTGACATGTGTACGTTGAACCATCCCTACATCCCTGGGACAAAGCCATCTTGGTCATGGTGAATGATCTTTCTTTCTGTGTGCAGAAATCCTTGCAGAATCTTTTGTAGTGGTGGCTTGGTCGTCATATACTGTTTTAGTTTTTGATTATTGTGGAAAATTTTTATAGTTCCATCAATTTTGAATGACAGTTTTGCTAGGGCTGAAGTTATTTTCATTCAGTGCCTGAAATCTCACTCTATGCCCTTGTTGCTATTAAGGTTTCCATTGAGAAATCTGTTGTTATTTTGATGGGCTTACCTTTATATGTTATTGGTTTTTTCTGTCTTACAGCCTTCGATATTCTTTCTCTGCTCTCTGTGCTTGTTGTTCTAATGATAATATGCCATGGGGAGGATATATTTTGGTCAAGTCTTTGGTTTCCTGTAGGCTTCCTATACCTGAATAGGCAAAACTTTCTTAAGATTTGGTAAGTTTTCTGTGATTATTTTATTTAATATGTTACTATCCCTTTAGCTTGCACCTCTTCTCCTTCATCAATGCCCATGATTCTCAGGTTTTGTCTTTTGATGGAGTCTCTGAATTCTTGCATATTCATTCCAAAGCTCTTGAGTTCTTTGACTAAAATTTCTTCATTTTTTTTCTTTGATTTCTATTTTATTTCTGAGCTCTGAGATTCTGTCTTCTACTTGTTCTAGTCTGCTGGAATGCTCTTCCACTGTGTTTTTTGTTTGACTAAAGGGACTTTTTAGTTCCAGAATCTCTGTTTGATTCTTTTTTCTGAGGTTTTCCATATCATTGTTCAACTCCTCTTTCATAGTTTGTGTTTTCATCTTAATTCATATATCTCTCCTTTTATAGTATCCTGTGTTTCACTTTGGTGTTTGTTTAAAGTTCTCTTTGAGTTCTTTTATTTGTTTCTGTGTCTTTTCATGTTCATTGTTTTTGGTGTCTTGAAATTTCTTGTGTGCATCTTGTACATTCTGGTTAACCATGTCTAGTATCTTCTCCATGAATTTCTCAGTAATATATTCTAAGATTTCTTATTTGAGAGTTTTGTGTGGGTGTCACTGGGTTCCTTAGTGACATTTTTCATTGTTTTGTTGAGATCAGGAACTGGGTATCAATTTTCTTCATTTCTTACTGAATCCTTTATTGAACTAGTTTTTTGAAGAGAGTGGTTTCCATTGCTCCACTTGGTGCTGTGCAGCTATGTTTTTGATAAGCTAGTTGGTGGTTTTGATTGTTTGATTTCTTTCACTGATTTTATTTTTGTCTTGTAACTAACTTGGTTTGTTGGCTAGTTTGATGTGATCTTTCAGTCCCTGGCCTGGAGGTATAATTTAGCAATAACAAATCCACAGGTTCAATGCCAAACCAGTTGTTTACATATTATATAGAAAACCCTAGATGATAATATGTATAAACAGTGGGAGTGAGGGGGTAATGGTTATTAGGCTAGTTACAGATTTTGGAGAATTGGTAAAGGTGGCAATAAAAAGAGGAGGGCGGGAAAAGGGGTGGGTGAATGAAGAGGTTTGGGGGCTGCTAAATTCTGTGGCCCTTGTGTGTGTTTGGGTGTATTCCTGTTGTTGGAATGGAGAGTGCTTACATCAGGGATTGCAGGGGGCTGGGCTTGTGTACAGTAGGGTAGTCAGTAAGTAGTGAGTGTGTAGGAGGGAGGGGTAATGTGGGAACAGGTTTGTGGAGGATAGCAGAGGGGAGTGAATACAGGGAAAACAGTGGATGAAAAGGGGAAGAAAGAGTAGTTGTGAGGGAAAGAAATGGATTATAGCACAGGAGAAAGGGGGAAAGTGAAGAAGGTAAGAATAGGAATAAGAGAATAGTGATGTTAAAGTTAATAATATGGGAATAAAAAAACAAAGAAACACAATAAAAAACACTACATGAAGGTACCACAAAAAGTTCACTCTTTTGGTAAAAGTTCTGGAGTTATTCCTTAGGTGTCCGGTCCTGGTATTGGCATACAATCAGAAGCTTTTATGTGGTCTCACCTGGTGATTGGTTTGTGAGTAGCATTTTGTCCTTCTGTCCACAATTTTGAGGTGAGGTATGACTGCCAGTTCATGTAGGGTGGTCAGAGCTGTTTTCACCAGTTGGCAGCTGCATTGCCCGTCATCTGCAGCTCTGTTTGGTCAGCTCATCTCCCAGCAAAGTGGAGACAATTCGGTTTTGAATGCTGCCCTCTGTCCCAGAGATCAGCTCTGGGATCCACCACCTTCCCTGCTTTGGGAGGTTGGCCTGTTGCCCCACCCCCACTCTCAGCCTTTGTGGTTTTCCCAGCTTCTGCTGGGTGCTGCTGGTTCCTCTGAAAGGTCGGCTTGTTGCCCTACTCCCTCTCTCAGCCTTTATGCCTCTCCCGTTCTCTGAGGGGTGCTAATGGCTTCTTTGAGAAGTTGGTTTGTCACCCCACTCCTGCTCTCAGCCCTTATGCCTCTCCTGATCTCTTCTAGGTGCTGGCAGCAACTCTGGGAGGTTGGCTTGTTGCGCTCCATCCCTGCTCTCAGTCATTGCTGCTTTACCTGCATTAGTTCACTGTGAGTTCAGAGCTGAGAGTCCGACTTCTTGCCCCAACCTTGTTCTCCAGAGCAAGTTCGGCATTCCACCCCTACCTCTGTTGTCAGTGTTAGATTATAGTTCACTGTTTATGTTTTTCAGTTTTGCTAGGTGGGGGGTAGGGGATGGGGGGGTGTTTAGTCTGCCCAGGGGCTGCTCTGGTTTATTTTCCCAGGAGGTGAGTAGGGGAGTCACTCATGGTGTGTGAGGCTCACCTGTTTTTTCTTCAGTTTCATGCAAGCAGCTTTGGAGCTGGCTGGCAGGCAGAAATGGCCCCACTTTTTTTCAGTGCAGTGTGGTGTAGGGAGGCTTTTCATGGGCTAGGGGTCCATAATGTCTCAGAGTTTGATTCTGATTGATGCTCTTCTTGTGCTTGTTGGGAGAAAAAAAGAGAGAACAAAAAAGGATAAAAGGCCAGGGGGCTTTTTTTTCCCAGGAGCAGACATACCTGGCTGGCTGTGCTGCGTGGGATTTTCATGGCTGTTAGGTGCAATTAAAGGCTGATTTAAGGGTTAGTCTTTGAATTTTTATCTGCACCTAATGTTATGGTACTTATTATTTTGGCTAGGATACCCAAGGGTAGCTCTGAGGTCTTACGGAGATTTCTGGTGTCACAGACCCTAGGATTTCTGATTCCCTACCCTAGCCACTATTTTGGATCTCCCCAATAAGATTGTTGAGAATGTAACAAGTTGACCTCCACTAAATCCAACTTTGTTCACCATTAAAATTTCAAGGAAAAATTTTTCTAATTAGCTTCAAAGGGAATTATTTTATTTTATTAGAATTAACATAGCATACTGTTCTTCAGCCTCTAGTAATGTTGAGTTATCATCAAAACGAGATTTTTTTTTTGGAAATTTACTTGTGAGTTTGAATGTATTTTGTTTGGGTAAAGTATCATTGTGACTCTCAAAGGATAACACATCATGGTCTCAATTCTTGTGACCTTTCTTTCTACATTAATGAGAGAAGATAGAACAGGGACAAAGATTGATAATAAAAAATTGCTATAGCATTGATTTCTTTTCTATGGATTAGGAAAAATTTAAATCAAAATAAATATTACATATATATTTTATATACATATTTTGCTTATATAATTTCTCACTGTATATTTAATTGTTCTTTTTTTCGAGTAAAAACAGACTAAAAAGCAAATTTTTACTAAGGGTTCTTGCTGATTCCTTTGAATGAATAAATATTTGTAAGCCTTCTTAGTAAAACAATCTTAAACTTAATTAGTTCCCTGCAAACTAGTTCACTGTAATTCTGAACCACCTTTATGCTTGTCAGTTCTGACAAGAAAACTTATGTCCTACTGGTCTAGGATCCACAATTCAATAAGCTTCATTGTTCCTGATGACATTAAACCTGTTCTAAGCAAGAAGACATCTTCAGTCCTTCAAAAAGAATGTTAGTATAAAGCCTGGGAATAAAAAATAATCCCTTAAGATAAAACATGGATTTGCCTTGAAAGCTCTGTTTTTTTAATAAAATTTTTTCTTTATTGTTCTGGGTGGGGAAACATTGTAGCATTTACAAAGGTTCTTACAGTATATCAGATATATCATACTTGAATTCACCTTTATCTTCCACACACACACAATTCCTGGAAGAGTTTCAACAGGTGCCAGTTTTCTATTTACATACATATGTGTGAAAGTTCTTTGTCTTCATTTTTCTCTCTTCATTCTATACCACTCATTCTATCTTTTGAATGCCCTTCCCCAACACACACACATACTTGCACTAGGGTAAATGCACATGGTCTACCCCTCTAATTCTACTCTATCTTTATTTGAAAGCAAAGCATTGTCTACAACTCTGGGAATTATAGTGATTTTCTAGTCCTGCTAAAACTCCACTTTATCTCTTTAATATTGTCTATAATCCTTTCTTTGTTGTACCACAGGAAATATAAGATACCAAATTAAATTGATTCTTTGAAATGTATGAAGGCTTATTCTTTTCTTAGGCATTAAAGTGGCTTCATCATTCATTAAAAGATACTTTATGAATTGAATATATATTACCTAGCATTGTGAAAGCTTAAATATGGTGGCTAATTTCTATTTGAGTGAAGCATTTTCCTCTGAGGCAAGGGCATGAGTCTGCACTGCTGTGTTTATGTTTCAGTGTTATTCAAGAGAACAAAAGATCCTCAGAGAATGCTGCAAAGTAAATAAAGAAGCTTGTCAGTAAATCACAAAATTACACTATTTCTTGCTGGATCAATATTGCCCTTTTTATTTGGAGGTATTAGGCTACAGATAATAACATATTCACCTGAGTATCTACAGAACTATTTTTTTTAAAAACACCTAATTTGTCTTTTACATCCCTTGGCTTAACATGTTAACTAGACTAGAGAATTATATTTTAACATTAAGGAAAAGTGGCCCAACAGTTGACCAATCAAAACCATATAAATTGGAAACACCTTCTCCAGACATGATAAATCAATGTCTGTCTCCTAAATTCTTCTTCCCTATAATGCTAGATTTCCAATTCCTCTCCTACTTTGATTTAGAATTAATGCCATAAGCATTGCTTCATTGAAGTATTTTAGACAGCACATGATATATATCATCTACCCCTTCTTTGTTTCAGTTAACCTTTCGTTCCATTTTAGTTCTCTTTGGTCTTTGTGTTCATTTTTTCTTTGCATTCACATTACATAAAAATTCAAGCCAGGGTCGTGGTATACACCTCTAATCCCCACTACTCAGGAGGTGGATCTAGGATTATAATTTCAAAGCCAGCTGGGTATTCCTTATCCCTAAAACAAACACAAGTTGTAGAGCACTTGCCTAGTAAGCATGAGGTCTTGGGTTCAATACCCAGTGCCACACACACACACACACAAAAAAAAATCAATCGAATACCATTTTTATATCTACTTCTAAAATCAGTGGTGAAGAAATTCCCTTTTATTATTGGCTCAAGACAATGATTTTTCCTAACCAAATGTAATTGAATCTGTATAGAAAAGTATTTCAGCAAGCTTTCTTTGCTGAATATTATATCTACTTTGTTATTAAATATAACTAGAAATACAAAATTTATAGTGCAAGGTCATACCATAGTTTACTCTCTCCTGTATCTGTGTCCACATATTTGTCTTCATATTGTGTCTGTTTGTAAACTTTTATTCTGATATATATGATATACATAGTATAATTATATATGTGTATGTGTATATATATGTATAATATGTCTATTAGTATCTACAGGAGTTCAAAGACACTCCCCCACAGATATTAAAATGTGAGAACACACTAGTTCCTAATGTAACATGGCATAGTATTTAGATATAACCTATGCACATATTTCCATATACTTTATAAAACTATCTCTAATAATTCAGTGTAAATCCTATTTAAACAATTGTTACACTGTACAGAAGCAATATTTTTTAAAATATCTTCCCTCCGTGGTTAGTTGATGTGGAACACATATAAGAGATATACTTATGTATACACATATATATATATAAAAATTGTAATGGCATATGAATTATACATTTATTATACATACTATCGCATTATTTTATTTTATATATACACATATATATATATATATACTTTTGCAATACTGCTACATTACAAAACCACTCCTAAGACTTGATGAGCTTATAAAACAGCCATGCTATTATTCACAATTCTGAAGTTCAGGAATTTGGGCCAGGCTCAGCACATTTGATTTGTCTCTTCTCCACAAGATGTCAGCTTCTGTGGTTCTTCTGTGATCCAAGACAACCTTCACACAAAAAAATATTGGCTATTTTCTTGCATGCCGTGATCCTACTTCATTGTTGTCTCATGCTCTTCATGTGGTCTCTCAACACATAGTCCAGCCCAGGCTTCAATATTTGAGATCTTACTTCCAAACAGGAATACAGCAGTGGAAGGCTCGGAAAGACTTAAACTCAGAAGTGATACAATGGCAGTTTTACCCATATCCCCTTGGTCAAATCAATTCAGATATCCAGCCCAGAATCATATGGGAAAGAGAATCTATTTTTTTTAATTGTTGTGCTGGATAGGGGTACATTGTGGCATTTATAAAAGTTATTACAATGTGTCTTTTATCATGAGCACATGATAAAAGCGAGAGCACACAAGGGAGGGGTGAGGATAGGTAAGACACCTAAAAAACTAGCTAGCATTTGTTGCCCTTAATGCAGAGAAACTAAAGCAGATACCTTAAAGCAACTGAGGCCAATAGGAAAAGGAGACCAGGAACTAGAGAAAAGGTTAGATTAAAAAGAATTAACCTAGAAGGTAACACCCACGCACAGGAAATCAATGTGAGTCAATGCCCTGTATAGCTATCCTTATCTCAACCAGCAAAACCCCTTGTTCCTTCCTATTATTGCTTATACTCTCTCTACAACAAAATTAGAGATAAGGGCAAAATAGTTTCTGCTGGGTATTGAGGGGGGGAGCGGGAGGGGGTGGAGTGGGTGGTAAGGGAGGGGGTGGGGGCAGGGGGGAGAAATAAACCAAGCCTTGTATGCACATATGAATAATAAAAGAAAAAAAAAATAAAACAAAAAAAAAAAAAAAAAAAGAAAGAGTTCCCTGTTAGAAGCAAGTACAAAGAAAAGAATGGATGATTATAAGCAATGTAATAAATGTTATGACAGACTAAATAAAAGGGCCACCTACTGGACAACTCTAAAAAAAAAAAAAAAATGTGTCTTTTTATGGGCAGACTGCCATGGCTATACAGAATGAAGAAAGTATTGGTGGCCTTCTTTGTATGTAATCCACCATAGATATATAGAAATATAATTTCAACATTGACATTGCATACAGTGTCTTTTCTATTTCTTATTCAATTCTTGTCAGTAGATTCTTTAGACTATGTAGACAATATGTCACTTTCATACGCTATGAAAGAGCCCTTTGTCCTTCATCTTTAATTGGTGATTAATCAGCCTTTTACTGTCATTATTTTTCTCCATTGCATTATTGGTACTTAGCAGGAGTGTTCTGATTCTATTGTCCTTATAATTCATAGTTCCCTTAAATTTTCAAAAATCTGAGATACTGCATGTATGATGGCATTTTTTTCTACTGGAAACCCATTCTAAACAACGCACTCCTATAGTATGCCATGGGGCCATTCAGCAGTTCGCCTTCTACCAGTGGTGGGTTTCTCATTGTCAGCCAGCTGGTAGATCAATCAAATCCAAACTCCCATTTTAGTGTCTTCTCCTTTGCAATATTCTTGGACCAGCTGTCTTAGTTCCTCAGAAAGAGATACCAAAGTGATAATTTGAAGTGCACCCTTAGGATCAGTGTCTATGTAGAAAGTAAAAAAAAGAAAGAATGGGCAGAAGAAGGAGTAAAACTGATAAAGTGGCAACACGGGTTTGTTGGAGATCTCTGGATAAGGGATGTCCTTTCAAGTGGGTCAGATATTTATGTCCTTGCATCAACCAGCCTCCAGGAAGGAAGTGTGACTATATCTCTAGCTCAGGAAAATTCCTAGAGTAGTTAGAGGCATGAGGTTAGAGTTGCCCACACTTCTACCTCATAGGAAAATGAGTCCTGTGAATGTGGAGAGGGGAGGCTCAGTGGTTTTCTGCAGTGTCTACTACACTAGGACTCCAACTGCAAGTATGTTAGATGGCCAGGTGCTGGTGACATACACCTATATTCTTAGCTACTTGAGAGTAATGCTTAGATTGGAAGGACTTTTGTTTGAGCCAATCCTCAGGTGAATAGTTTGCAAAACCCCATCTCCAAAATAATATGAGCAAAATGGACTGGAGGTGTGGCTCAAGCGGTAGAGTGGTTGCTTTGTGGCACAAAGCCCTGAGTTCAAACTCCAGTCCCACGGGGGAAAAAATTACAATTTTGCTAATATATTTCTTACATTTTTTTTGTTTTATTTTTTCTCCTATATATCAATCAGGATATTTTGTAAATAGTTATCCTCCCAAACATTATTGGCTTCTTAATTCTGTCCAATATGCTGCTCAAATTGTATATTGAGTTCTTAGTTAACACATATTTATATTTTAGAATTTTTGTTTGCTTGTTTTTCATAGATTTCCACTTTATGATGAAATTACCCTTATTCTGATCTTGCCACATTTTAATCACATTCCATTTAAATGCATTTCTGAGAATTTCAATATCTGGTTTACTTTCAAGTCTCATTCTATTGTCTGTTTTATTCTCATGGTGTTAATTACTGAATGTATTTGTCAGCCTTGGCTTCTATAACACAATATCATCAATTGGGTTGTTTAAATAGCATGAAATTATTTATCATAGTCCTGGAGACTAGGAAGTTTGAGATCAATATTCTTGGTCCACTGGCAAGTGTCTTTTTCTGGCTTGTAACATACTGTCATCTTGTATCTTCACACGGTGAAAGGAAAAGCAATCTCCGATCTTTCATCCTTTTACTACAAAGACTTTATTCCCAGTTAAACCCAATTACCTCTGGATGGATCCACATCCAAACTTCATCACAACTGGAGTTAGAAATTCAATATTAGAAGAATACAGTCCATGACACTGGACAGTGTGTGAAAACCTATGAAAGTTGAAGAGAAGATTCATCCCATCTTTTAAAAGGCAGGTAAAGTAGGAACAGAACACTTTTCCAAAGAAAGACTTCACAGACTAGAGGATGGAATTCAGACTTTCTCTCAGCTTACTTCTATTTTTCCCCCATCTTGGGGTTTACTCCAAGAAGAATCCAACTAAGAGCCTGACATGTTTGTCAGATCCTCTCCTTCCTAATGTGTTCTCAAATACAATTATTATTTCTTTAATTAGCTTAAAGCTGCCAACAGATCCACTTAGCTTTTCAACTGCTGATGTGTTTGGTTTCATATCTTCTTGCCTTATAAAGTTTTAAAATTTTAAAAAGTTTATGAGAACTACCCAGATATGCTGGACTAACTCCTTTTTTTCCACTCTTCTCTTCAGCATCTCATTCCCTCAATATACCTTAATTTTTATCTCCCTAGTTATTTGACAATGTAGAAAATTTTACCAGTTTTTGCTAATTTCAACAACTGCCTAACATCAAATTCTCTAACTGATAGCTACTTAACAATATACAAAATGCCCCAGGGGAATAGTGGTGCCCTATATATGTCATACAGTCAATGAGCTTCCCTTCCCTCTGAAATCATGGCCTTAATGTCCTACCAAATTCAAGGTTTTTCAATGCCTTAAAAAAATGCTTCCTTGTATGAATTTTTATGCACATTTTCCAGTAATTCTAAACAAGAGACTTGAACAGAAATGATTCAACTTGTATTTTTACTATACATCACACCTCTTTCTCTGCAAAAGTGTAATGGCTAAGAACCAAGAATCTGTGATCACACATAACTGGGAACTTAGAAGTGATCTGGGGCAAGCCACCTACCTTCTTTGTGTCTCAGCTTCCTCTTCTGTTAAGTAAAGATGATAACTGTGTTTACCTCACAACTATGAGTAGTGATAAATCAATGTACACCATGCAGAATAGTATCAATCACATGGTACATGTTGACAGATATTATTCTCAAATATGTGACTTAAATGCCTGCTCTGAAGTGTCAGAAGATCTCATTGTTCTTTCACATTCTCCACTGTTTTTATTTTGTTTTAATGTTGATATTCTCTACAATCTTTTTGGTTCTTTTATTCTTCTGATAGAGCTAGTTCAGATAATTATTTCCCACCAACATATAGCTCTGAGTTTTGTTCTACCATCTGAAATCTCTTAGTAACAAGAAACAATTCCTGAGTGCCTATCTTGTGCCAAGGTAGAATGGGCAGAACAGGTAGTGGTTAGAATCCAGTCCTATTAGCTACAATACCAAGAGAATAAGAATACACTGATTGCATTTCACAAATGTTCTTCTTTTAGTTAGCACCATTTTCACCTTTGGCCAGTTCAATGTTCACTATAAAATGATGTGACAAAACTTGTATGAAAAAAAAGCCTTAAATCCCAAGTGGTGAATTGCTGAGCCAGAGGAATGGGATGTATTTCTGAGCTTAGATTATCTTTTGTCCAGAGCAAAGAATGAGAAAACATTTTTGTGGCATTTGAAATTGGTATTACCATAGGTGAGGCACACATTGACATTTCAAGCAATTCAAGTTTTAACAACTCATGTTCAGAAATATTTTACAGTTTACCCAGTCTTAGAGACTTTCTCTTGATTCCAAAGAAGAGAAGAGAGTGAAATAATTCAGAATTATATATTTAAAGTTTTGTTATTGTTATTTCAACATTACTCACAATGCTTGCTTCAGTTTGTATTCTATGTAATAATGGACAAATTTCCAACAAAGAAATATTGCTATTTATTACATAAAAGACATTAAATTTCCTCCTAATTCAACTACTTTTTCAAATTTGGGCACATATTAAATATTAAATATTTGTGTTACAAATATGTGCCACTGTCAGACAGTTTTGTGTGCTTTACATCAATTTTTGTGGTATCTTTTTAAACCAACTTTCCCTGAGAATTCTTCTTTTCTTCCTTTCTTCTGGGATATTGAAGTACAAACCAAGTGCTATGGTTAATTAGAAAGAATGAACTGGATTTTTCTAGGATTGGATTCATCAAAGCTAAATTATGCTGTCCTTAACAATGACTATGCAGCTGTCCCAAATGGTTTTAGCTTTACAGAGATCCAAAATAAGTATTTTTGTGGTTAAACACAAACCTCTGAGCTTTTTATTTGAATCTGCTGTTTGCATGTAAAATTGGGATTGATTTTAACATAATGGAAAATTATTGATGTTTGGGGAATGAATCTATATCAATCTGAATTTACTTTAGCCCAGACTTTAAGATTAAAACTCTAATTTTGCCAAGATTAACATTCCATTAAAATTTTTATCTGTGACAGCTTTCTCCAAATGCCTTCAAAACAGCAAAATATCTCCTTCTGTAGCACCAGTTGTATAGATGAAGCAAGTAGAACTTAAGCATGGCTACCTCAAGATCTCTCCAAAAAATGGAATGGTGGCCATGCTATTAAAAACATGCAGGATTATTCTTAGAAAGGAAGAAAGTATGTCTAGGTCTTTGTTCCTTGATTTGTTTTGTTCATGTATTTTACTTGACATCTATAAGCTGTTAGTGAAAACTCTAATTCCCAATGAAAGGGAAAGGATAGGAAAGTTCAACAGCAGCAGGGAAAATGCATACTTTTGAGAATACTTCAATTGCGTCCCAAAAAATGCAGCAATAAATATTCATCTAAACTTGTATGACAAAATGTAGGACAAATAACCACAAGATTTGAACCAAAACAAGCATGTTTAATTCTTTATTCTGCTACATACTATGTGAGTTTTAAAAAGACCAATCAAGTCTGTGCTTCTGTTCTTATCAAAAGAAAATAGCATTCAATCAAAGGAGTGAGATAAATCAGTAAGGGAAAAGAAGCATTCCTGGGAGAAGGCACAGTGTTGAAGTCTTGAAGAAACGAGAGAACATGTCATGTAGCTAATGCATGGAATAACATTAGAGACGAAACCAGAAACCAGCTAAGTCTTAAAAACCACAAAGGAATTTAACTTCATCCTAACAATAGATAACAATCTAACAGAAAACAATAAATAACAATCAAGTGATATTTAGAAGACAGAAGCAGTAGGACTTGGAACTTATTAAGTGAAGGTGAGAAAAACAGGAAACAACAATGCATGTGATTTTGTTCTTCTTAAACATAGTTCAACATCCATCCTGTTATACTCACTGTTACTATTAAAGGCACTCTGCTTTTCTTTTTTTTTTTAAGTTAAAACAACTTTTAATGAATTGAAGTTGAATGAAATTAAATGAAGACATTTCCATACTTGTTGATCATTAAAGAAATGATCACTAAATAGCAATAATATACAAAATAAATGTGTAGATTGAAATTTACTAAAATACTTTTGAATATATGATTGTTTCAACATATTCTAGCTCTGGGGTGAACCATCTCAAGATGTTAGTGGAATTTCCCCTACCCAGGATAATCAGGAAACAAAGTTGAGATGACCATGTACTTTCATTGCATACTATATTGTATGTATGGCTTAACGTAGTAAAAATATTATGTACTCATTATGAAAATGGAAAAGTGAGACATGTTAAAACTATTCCAGGACTGGAAGGAGGGAGAATAAAGCAGAATGATAAAGGGAGTGAATTCAACTCGGACGTATTTTAGTAACTTTTGTAAATGTTTCCCTGGGAAAGAAATCACCCTTCTGTACTTCATCCTACTAATTGTGCTGTGAGATCCTACTTTCCTTATTTAAAAGGCTTATCTGGCTGTCCCAAATATTTGTCATGCCTATACTTCTCCCTCTTCTGGAATCCTTATAACTTAGAGTGTCTCTCTTATTAAAGAACATATTGAGAACTTTATTTTTCATCTCAAATCTATTGGGATGAGAATTGTGTCTTAGAGAGTAATCTCATGGATTCTTACACAGAATTGATATTAAATAAGTATCTATTTCATTTGGTTAAATAAGTTCAGTTATTTGTGATGGAATGAAGTGAAATCTACTCATTTAGCAAATAAAATTCATGGCTTATAAATCATTTAACAAAGAAAATTTGGAAAATTCTTTCTTGTTTACGTTTGTTTGTTTGGTTTTTGTTGAAACAGGGTATATAGCCCATGCTAGCTTCAAACTCATGATCCTACTGTCTTAGCCTTTCAAGTACTTGGAGAACAGGTATATGACACCATGCCTAAGTAAGAATGGCTGTCTTTGATGACATTCATGATCTCTGTTTATCTCTGTCTCATTACTATGATTTGGTTCTTTTATAGCATTCACTATTATCTGAACATGTCTGGCTATAGAATTTTTAGATTCCAGTGCAAAACAATATGTAATTACATTGCTAAAAAATGACTAAGAATTTCAAGAAGGCAGCAGCAAACCCTTAAACCAAGTTAGTAGCTCATCTAAAAAAGCAGGTTATGTGGGACTGCATGGGTCACATTCCCATGATACAAGTCTTGAAATAATCTTTTACATTTTCTTGGGATTTCTTTTGTTTCTTTCTTTCTTACATATCTTTCTCCCTTCCCACTAAGCTCTATTAGTGGAAAGATCATTATTGTCTAATTCCTAGTGCCTGGGAGGAAGAAAAGATTGACAAAAGATAACTTCCTAATAAGTGATTGCTGAATAAAAGCATGATTTTGGGTCAGAATCACACATTTTGAAACTTTTGAGGGTCGTTGTCCATACAGAACTCTTTCCTTCACGTATTTTAACATGGTAGCTCCAATCCCTGTCACACAATGTACTCAAGAATAGATACGGTGATTATTTTAAAAGCTAACATTCACCGTGTTGAATAACCCTAATTACCATATTGAGGATAATTCCGTGGACTGACTGTACTAGGAAGTCTCACTTAGGCAATCCTTCCTGCAATGTATTTGAAATTCTGAAGCCAACAGTGTCAGGAATATTCCACACATGCTTGTCACTCAGTACCTACTTTGTGACGTCAAGACCTTAATTCTCCACCCCTGCCAATCTTGCTTCTTTCAAAAGCATTAAATTAACTTTTATGAAGGAAAAGAAAGAACCTAACTGAAGGTAGTGAGAGGTTAATTTAAGCTATTGTTTCTGTGACATAGTGCTACTCTGAAAAGTGTAATAACTTCATCAGATGGAATTCAAAACTTTAGGGAAAAAGAATTATGGCCTTTCAGATGCTCAAAAATACCTTTTGAGATGTATGTGAAAAAGATAACTGAAGACTTTGGATTGTCCTTTGAGAGGATGTCAGAAGATAGATTGAATCCAATCTAACATTGTTTTAAATAATAGGAGATAAATTCTCAATAGAGATATGCAGTACAGATTTCTAAAAGTAGGAGGAGGAAGTGTTGCAAGGAAATTTTCTTTTCTTCCTCTGTAAATTTTCTTTTTTTGTTAGTGTGGATTTGTCTCATGAAGTCTAAATTTACATCAGTATTAGTGGTTATAGTACTACTTATAAAAGGAAAACTCAGTGAAATATAATAAAATCTGCCATTTAAAAATGACCACCATGTGCCAGCAGTGTACTTACTACTTTGAAACTATTATCCAATTCATTCCTCATAAAACATTCCTCAAAGGCAAATATCATTCCCTTCAACTTAAGAAACAAGGAAATCAGCTGAAAGACATCTAATACATAGACCAAGGTCATAATGTTAAAAAGCACAGAACCAAGAATACAACCAAAGTTCAGTTGACAAACTAATAGGAGATATGGTTTTGTTAGCCTTGACAAGAGTTTATATCTGAATTAGTTTCTAGTTTCAATTTGTTTTATTCAGATAGTAACAAAGAAGTGTTTAATAACTAAAATTCAGACAACATAGTCCATTGAATAGATCCCATTTAATTTTATTTGTGCAAATTGTTTCTTCTTAATTAGTAGCCAGTTAAATAGGGAAGCATGAATTAAAATGAGATGCTTCTAGGTATTTTATAACTTATTTGCCCAAAATGACCTTGCTTACCATAAATAGCTATATCAAACTAATAACCACACATTGAGATGAAGTTTTTAATGCATTTGGTATAACTTGAGATTTATTTCTAAGTCCCACTGCCCAAACTATATCCCTATTCTTGTCTTTCCTTTTCTGAAATGTCCTAAATGACGTGCCTTCTCTTTTTTAAAGCATTATATTAGGAAGTTCTGGAGAGAGTTCCTAAAGGAATCCCAGAGACTGTTAACATATAAGTAGCATCAGAAATTTTTGTCTTATTAGATTATGCTATCATGCTATCAAAAAGTAGCAGCTTTTGGCCAAAGATACATAATCCTTTGGGAATAGCACATAAAATAGAGACATCTATGTGGTCTAGTGAAAAGAATATATGTAAAAAATTTGAAAATGGATGCAGATGAAGATAAAATTGGGGAGGAGGCTGGAGTGGGTAATGTCAAAGGGGTAAACTTCTTACAGTACCCAGAATGACATAATGGTCTTGGCCACAGTGGCCTGAGATTTTGTAAGCAGCTATGGGAAATGAGAAATGGCAATGAGAGAAGAGAAGAGAATGAAATAATAATTACACTAGGAAGATAAGGAGTTTAAAGGCAACAGGTGGAAAGACAACCATAGCACTATGGTTTGGAAAATGGAAAATAAGTGATAGTCACCTACAGAAAAGCTTTAGCAATGATGGGAACGTGTTCCACTGTCTGAGATGTGAGGTAGTACCACATGATAGTTGTCCCTTAGCACAAATATCAATTGTTGAAAAAGTGAGTTTATTATAATTTAAAATAAAATCTGCCCCAGTACAACAATAATATGATAATAAAAAGAATTTTTAAAAATGAATGTTTGATTATTAAGATAGGAAAATGAGTCTAATTTCTATTTGTGGATAGAAATTGATTCTAGGTCATTCGACCAAAAAAAAGTGGTATCTGTCTGATTTGGGAGGATAAAATTAGTTGTGTCTTCATCTGGGTTGTGTAATTTCCCCTTCTCTATACTCTTTCCTTGTTGAGACAATGAGACATAGCAGACAGAGCCCTGGCATAGTTCACCAACCTCCACCCAGCCTCAGTTTCTTCAACTGTCAAATGACAGGGCCACCTTAAATGATTTTTATGCATCTCTTTTTCTGACAGTGTCATTGGGTCATTGAAAATTTGACATTTTATTTCATTGCACAGAGAACCTTTTCAAAAACATGTTTGACTCCCTAGGGTTCATTTTCTGCATAGTGTTGAAATTCTTTATGCTGTTACAAATTCTTTTGCTAATTTAGAATACTAGGAACACTCTGTCAGTGCTGCATGTAAGCCACTCTCACCATTTGCCTCTGGTGGAAATGGAAGTTACCTGTTTAAGCCTTTTCCTCAGATGTCAGACAGCAAATAACCCCCCTTTTAACTTTGCCACCTGTGAAAATTTAGCTCCATTTTTTGAAATGTTAAACTATTAAATAGTTAAATAAAACTATTTCCACTTAAGATTTAGTGATTCAGTAATCACTGTAGTGAGTGGCATTGTATTATATGCTACTATATTTTAGAAAAGGTACTTTGGCTGCCTTTGTTTAGACAGTTCTGGATACTGATGATGTTATTCACATGCATTATTTCCATTCAAACCCACAGGATGTTTTTTTAAAAAAAAGCACAGCTTTCTAGTGTAGTCTGTTTTGTATTTGGTACGTAATGTTTGAAAGCACAGTTGTGTGAGACAAAAGTCTTTGTTCTTGCCCCTGCATTGATTATCACGAAAAGGATAGGCAATGCCATGTATCTTCAGGGTATTTATAGTGTATCTTAAGTATTAATGGAAACTGAAAAGAAACACAAGTATGTCCCAGTTTGTTGTTTAATATTTAATCCATTTCATGTCTATTTTGATGGAAACCCACCTTTTGGTTCATTTGTTTTTAAGGTTAATGGCATATTTATTTCTATAGTCATGCACACACACATATAGGAAGAGGTTTTGAAACTGCAATTGAAGAAAAAGGAAATATATATATATATAAAACTTGGCCTACTTTTCATTCTATGAAGATGTGCACACACCCACTTATTCTACGTCCCAATTCAGGTCACTGAACATTGCCTAGTCAGTTCAACACAGCCACTTCTGCTTGTGGCATAACTGTGGCTGCAGACCTCTGCTGACTGTGTTTCTTGTGTTTATGTACACATGACTGTGTGTTTGCAGGTAATATAACACTAACCTTCAACTTCAGTTAACTACAATCACACTTCTTTTCCAGTGTCTTCCTCAATTACTAGTCACTATACCTCCCATTTCAAAGCTTTCCCATTCCACGTCCACAAATGTCTTCACTCCCTACCCCAACGAATTAAGGAACTTCTTGGTTGGATTCTAGCTACTCCAGATTTTGCTGTTCTCATACTTTTAATAAAGGTCACATGCACGAGTTTCTTCCCAGCATGCCTGTGTATTTACAAGGTTGTCTGCAAAGGGAGAGGGAGACATGGAAAGGATCCAACGTAAACTGATTATAGGAAATAAAAATATGAAATATGAATTGCAATGACACAAATCTTTCTTTGATGTATGTTTAAAAGTATTTTATCTTTGGTGTACATTTCCATCAATGGCTGAGTTCAAATCACAGAACTTTCTTTTAATATAATTTCTGTCTGTGATTTATAGCAAAGCCATGCACTGATTTTCAAGCACCTATTACTAAAAGGCAATATGGATTGAATGCATACTGCAGTGCATTGATTTCTGCCAGTAACCTCTGGTCAAGGAGCTCACTTCATTTATCTAAGCAACTGATGCTGTTTGTAAAGAAATCTAGCATGTATTGAGTTTGTGTAAGGCCACTTAGTGAACCAGACTTTAATTTTCATGGTGCTTTATATCTTACAAATTTATTTGACAAAGGACTTTTTTCCCAGTTTTTTGAGACACAGGGTCTTGCTCTGTACTCCAGACTAGCTTCAAACTTGTGATCCTCCTGCCTCAGCCTCCTGAATGCTAGGATTTGTAAGCCCGAGCCATCATTCCTGGCTCTAATTTTTTTAATGACTTCTATATTTTCCTCTTACAGATAGCAAAAGATGGCAATCATACAGGTCAATGCATTGCATTTCATTGTTCACATACTTTTACATTATTATCATATTGTTGTACTGGGTTACATTGTGACATTTACAAAAATACTTACAATATATCTTAGTTAAATTCACCCTCCCATCATTCTCTTTTATTCCCTGTTCCCCCTTATTATACTAGTTTCAACAGTCTCATTTTTCCATTTTCATACATGAATGCATAATATTTCCACAATATTCACCACTCTCCACTCTTTCCTTGTATCCTCACCCCTCCCACTGGCAGCAATCCCCATGCAGGAACTGTTTTAACTTCCTTTCCTTCATTTTTGTAAAAAGACTTTTGTTTAAGATAGCTATACAGGGGTTTCACTATGACATTTCCATGTATATCCCCAATTGATTCATCCTCTCCATTTTTCTCGTTTCTACTTACTCCCCTTCTTACAATGATTTCAACAGATTTGAATGTTCATTGTAATACTTGTATAGAAAGGATGTCAACCATATTTACCTTCTTTTATCCTCCCCTCTGTTGGTTCCCTTAGCATGATCTGGTTTTCATTTTTGTCCTCTGTTGCTTAAGTGTCTGTTCACTGTTCATTGGGATTTTTGCCTTGGTGTTTTTCCAGTACATGCATTGTGTTTTAGGCAATGCAACCCCCCCTCCACTGCACTTCCTCACTCTTTCCCCCATCCTGTATTAACAGTTTTCAGTATGTTTCCTTGTGTCTTTTCACTATTATTAGTTTGCTTTCCTTCTTTTCCTCTGTCCTTAGTTTCCTCTACCAGTTCACTTTTAGATATATGTTCTTTGTGTATATACACAATTGCTTATATTTGTATTGGGCTTATATTCTGCAGATGACAGAAAACATGAGGTCTTTGGCTTTCTGAACATGACTAATGTCATTGGAGAAGACGTTCTCCAGTTCTATCTATTTACCTGCAAATAACAAAATTTCATTGTTCTTTATGGCGAAATAAAATTCCATTGTATAGAAATAACATACCACATTTTCTTAATCCATTCATCAGTTGATTCCCATACTTTAGATTTTTTGTTGTTCTTTTTATTTGTATTTTTGAACTCAGGGCTTCACACTTGCTAGGAAGGTGCTTGAGCTACTTTGCCAGTACTGATTCATATAGCTTTAAATAAAATACTGGAACCAATAGCAGATGGAAGTTTTTTCTATTTAACTATATTGTGTATGCTAAAAAAAAAACTATTTCAAATCTTAGAAATTCTGTTATCTAAAATATGAGTTTATTTATGGAATAAAATCTTTGTGATCCTGTCATCTAGTAAATTTGAAAATAAAGTACTCCCCTGGTACTCTGTTAGGATTTGAAGGTAATCAGCCTAAGCTTTTCTGCTGTTTTTCAGAATGTACATTTTACTGCTTGGTATAGCTGCTGATTCTTTCCTATAGTGTATCATTTAACCCCTGTGCATTATAGTTTTAATATTGTGAATGCATCATTAGTGAGGGGTTTTTCTCTTATAGAAGTTTTGCATGATCTTAGTCATGCAAGCTCCCTTGAGATCCTTTGAAAAGTTATTTCTGTCGACTAACCAGATGTGTTACTGATCATGAATTGATATAATGCAACTTTGCTGACTTGAATATTACTGTATATATGAAGTGGCCAAGAACTTCCATGTTATGACCATATCATTAGTAGTAACCCAAACACACAGTTCCAATTTGAAGAGATGCAAAATAAAGTGTATATTCTAATACATTTTTAAGAATGAGTTAAATTCTATATAAGAAATTCAGTGATAAAGGTAATTAAAGTTTCTATTGAATATTATTTTGGCTAAAATAATAATATTTAATATGGTTTTTAACAAGTATAAAAGTCTAATCTGTGTATTGTTAAAAAATGTAATCTAATTCTTTTTTCTTTTTCATATATTCATATGTGTACACATTGTTTGGATCATTCCTCCTTCTGCCCTCCACCCCCTCCCTCTCCCTCTCACCACCCTTGCTTCCAGGCAGAACCTGTACTGCCCTTTTCTCCAATTTTGTTAAAGAGAAGACATAAGTAATAATAAGAAAGACAAAGTGTTTTTGCTAGTTGAAATGAGCATAGCTATACAGAGAGATTCCCAGCATTGCTTCCATGCACATGTGTATTACAACCCAAATTGATTCATCTTTACCTGACCTCTTTACTACTTCAAGTCACCTTCCCATATTGACGTCTGTCACTTTAAGGTTTCTGTATTAGCTCCTCTCCAGTGAGGACATCAAACACTTTCAAGCTTTGGGTTTCCTACCTATCCCTATTCCTTCCGTATATGCTCTCCCCTTAGCGTGTGACCCTAGTCCAACAACATTACTGCCTTTGCCCTATATTTAAAGTCCTCATATGAGGGAGAACATATGACTTTTTGTCCTCTGGGCCTGGCTAAACTCGCTCAGGATGATATTCTCCAGTTCCATCCATTTACTTGCGAATGATAAGATTTCATTCTTCTTCATGGCTGAGTAAAATTCCATTGTGTATAAATACCACATTTTCTTAATTCATTCATCAGTATTGGGGCATCTTGGCTGTTTCCATAACTTGGCTCTTATGAATAGCGTTGCAATAAACATGGGTGTGCAGGTGCCTCTAGAGTAACCTGAATCGCATTCCTTTGGGTATGTCTAGGAATGGGATTGCTGGAGTTTATGGCAGATCTATGTTTAGTAATTTAAGAAACCCCCATATTGTTTTCCAGAGTGGTTGCACTAGTTTGCATTCCCACCAGCAGTGTACAAAGGTCCCTTTTTCCCCACATCCTCGCCAACACCTGTTGTTGTTGGTGTTTTTGATGATAGCTATTCTAACAGGGGTGAGGTAGATTTTTTTGATTTGCATTTCCTTTATGCCCAGAGATGATGAGCATTTTTTCATGTGTTTTTCTGGCCATTTGAATTTCTTCTTTTGAAAAAGTTCTGTTTAACTCAATTGCCCATTTCTTTATTGGTTCATTGATTTTGGAAGAATTTAGTTTTTTGAGTTCCCTGTGTATTCTGGTTATCCATCATTTGTCTAATGTATTGCTGGCAAATATTTTCTCCCACTCTGTGGGTGATCTCTTCAGTTTAGAGACTTTCTTTTGTTGTGCAGAAGCTTTTTAATTTTATGTAGTCCCATTTGTCCATCCTTTCACTTAATTGCTGAGCTGATGGGATTCTATTGAGGAAGTCTTTGTCTATACCTATTGCTTCCAGAAAATTCCTTGCTCTTTTCCTGTACTAACTTCAGAGTTTTGGGTCTGATATTAAGGTCTTTGATCCATTTGGAGTTGATACTAGTACAGAGTGATAACCATGGATCTAGTTTTAGGTTTTGCAGGCAGATAACCACTTTTCCAGCAACATTTGTTGAAGACACTGTCTTTTCTCCATCGTATGTTTTTGGTGCCTTTGTCAAAAATAAGGTGGGCATAGCTGTGTGGGTTCATATCCGGGTCCTCTATTCTGTTCCACTGATCTTCCTGTCTGTTTTTGTGCCAGTAGCATGCTGTTTTAATTGCTATTGCTTTACAATATAGTTGAAGTCTGTTATTGTGATACCTCCAGCATTGCTATTTTTGCTGAGTATTACCTTGGCAATTTGTGGTCTCTAGTGTCTCCAAATGAACTTTAGGACAGAATTTTAAATCTCTGTGATGAATGTCATTGGGATTTTGATGGGAATTGCATTAAACATGTAGATTGCTTTTGGTAGTATAGCCATTTTTACTATGTTGATTCTACCAGTCCATGAGCATGGGAGATCGTTCCACCTTCTGTAGTCTTCCTTGATCTTTCTTCAGAGGTTTATAGTTCTCCTTACAGAGATCATTCACATCCTTTGTTAAGTTTATTCCTAAGTATATGTTTTTTTTGAGGCTATTGTAAATGGAATTGTTTCCATATATTCTTTCGCAATTTGTTTATTCTGGTGTTTAGAAAACCTAATGATTTTTGTAAGTTGATTTTGTATCCAGCCATGTTGCTGTAGCTGTTTATGGTGTCTAGGAGTCTATGTTTATGGTGTCTAGGAATCCAACAACACATCAGAAAGATCATACACCACGATCAAGTCGGCTTCATCCCAGGGATGCAGGGGTGGTTCAACATATGCAAATCTATTAATGTAATACAGCACATCAATAGAAGTAAAGACAAAGATCATTTGACAATCTCAATAGATGCAGAAAAAGCCTTTGACAAGATCCAACACCACTTAATGATAAAAGCTCTAAGAAAATTAGGAATAGAAGGAATGTACCTCAACATTGTAAAGGCTATATGTGACAAACCTACAGCCAACATCATACTTAATGGTAAAAAAGTGAAACCATTTCCCTAAAATCAGGAATGAGACAAGGGTGCCCACTATCCCCATTCCTACTCAACATAGTACTGGAATTTCTAGCCAGGGCAATTAGGCAAGAGAAGAAATAAAAGGAATACAAATAGGTAAACAAACTGTCAAAATATCCTTATTTGCAGATGATATGATCCTATACCTTAAAGAACCAAAAAATTCTACCCCAAAACTGCTAGACATTATACAAAAGTACAGAGCAGTGACAGGATACAAAATCAACTTGCAAAAATCATTAGCTTTTCTTTTTTTTTAAATTATTTATTCACATGTGGATACAATGTTTGGGTCATTTCCCCCGCTGCTTCCCTCCCCCCTTCATCCCCTCACTTCTGCCTTTATTTCTAATTTTGTCGAAGAAAAGACAGAAGCATAATAAGGAAGACAAAGCATTTTTTGCTAGTTGAGTTAAGGATAGCTATACAGAAATGTTCCTAGCATTGCTTTCATGTACACATGTGTTACGACCCATGTTGATTCATTTCTAACTGATCTTTACTCTGGTTCCTGATCCCCTTCTCATGTTAACCTCTGTCACTTTAAGGTTTCTGTATTAGTTCCTCTGGCTTGGGGACATCAAACGCTTTTATGTTTTGGGTTTTCCACCTATTTCTATATCTCCCCTATGTGCTCTCCCCTTGTCATGTGATTCAAGTCCAACCACATTGCTGCATTTGCCCTAGATCTGAAGTCTACATATGAGGGAGAACATACAACTTTTGGTCTTTTGAGCCTGGTTAACCTCGCTCAGAATGATGTTCTCCAGTTCCATCCACTTACCTGCAAATGATAGGATTTCATTCTACATCATGGCTGAGTAAAATTTCACTGTGTACAAGTACCACATTTTCTTGACCCATTCATCAGTAGTGGAGCATCTTGTCTGGTTCCATAACTGGCTATTGTGAATAATGCTGCAATAAACATGGGTGTGCAGGTGCCTCTGGAGTAACATGTGCTGCATTCCGTTGGGTATATCCCCAGGAGTGGGATTGCTGGATCATATGGCAGGTCTATGTTTAGATTTTTAAGAAGTCTCCAAATTTTTTAAGAGTGCTTGCACTAGCTTGCATTCCCACCAGCTGTGGACCAGGGTTCCTTTTTCCCCACATCCTTGCCAACACATGTTGTTGGTGGTGTTTTTGATGTTGCTATTCTAACAGGGGTGAGGTGGAATCTTAGTGTGGTTTTGATTTGCATTTCCTTTATGGCTAGAGATGGTGAGCATTTTTTCATGTGTTTTTTGGCCATTTGAATTTCTTCTTTTGAGAAAGTTCTGTTTAGTTCAGTTGCCCATTTCTTAATTGGTTCATCAATTTTAGGAGAATTTAGTTTCTTAAGTTCCCTGTGTATTCTGGTTATCAGTCCCTTGTCTGATGTATTGCTGGCAAATATTTTCTCCCACTCTGTGGGTTATTTCTTCAGTTTAGAGACCATTTCTTTTGTTGTACAGAAGCTTTTAAATTTTATGAAGTTCCCATTTGTCCATCCTTTCTATTACTTGCTGGGCTGCTGAGGTTCTATTGAGGAAGTCTTTGCCTATACCTATTAGTTCCAGAGTGTTTTCTGCTCCTTCCTCTAGTACATTCAGAGTTTCAGGTCTGATATTTAGGTTCTTGATCCATTTTGAGTTGATACTAGTACAAGGTGATAAACATGGATCTAGTTTCAGTTTCTTGCAGATGGGTAACCACTTTCCAGCAACATTTGTTGAAGAGGCTGTCTTTTCTCTATTGTATATTTTTGGTGCCTGTGTTAAAAATAAGGTGGGCATAGTTGTGTGGTTCATTTCCAGGTCCTCTATTCTGTTCCACTGGTCTTCATGTCTGCTTTTGTGCCAGTGCCATGCAGTTTTTATTGCTAATGCTTTGTAATGTAGTTGAAGTCAGTTGTTGTGATACCTCCAGCTCTGCTCTTTTTGCTAAGTATTCCCTTGGCTATTTGCAGTCTCTTGTGTTTCCAAATAAACTTTAGAGTAGATTTTTCAATCTCTTTGATGAATGTCATTGGGATTTTGATGGGAATTGCAAAAAACATGTAGATTGCTTTTGGTTGTATAGCCATTTTTACTATGGTGATTATACCAATCATGAGCACAGGAGATCTTTCCATATTCTGTAGTCTTCCTCTATCTTTTCTTCAGGAGTTTGTAATTCTCCTTGTAGAGGTCATTCACATCCTTTTGTTAAATTTACTCCTAGGTATTTGATTTTTTTTAGGCCTTTGTGAATGAAGTTGTTTCATATATTCCTACTCAGTTTGTTCATTGTTGGTGAATAGAAAAGCTAATGATTTTTATAAGTTGATTTTGTATCCTACCACCTTGCGGTAGCTGTGTAAGGTGTCTAAGAGTTTTTGGGTGAGTTTTTTGGGTCTTTAAGGTATAGGATCATATCATCTGCAAATAAGGATATTTTGACAGTTTCTTTAGCTATTTGTATTCCTTTTATTTCTTCTTCTTGCCTAATTGCTCTGGCTAGAAATTCCAGTACTATGTTGAAAAGGAGTGGGGATAGAGGGCATCCTCATCTCATTCCTGATTTTAGGGGGAATGGTTTCAGTTTTTCACCATTAAGTATGATGCTGGCTGTAGGTTTGTCATATATAGCTTTTATAATGTTGAGGAACTTTCCTTCTATTCCTAGTATTCTTAGAGCTTTTATCATGAAATGGTGTTGGATCTTATCAAAGGCTTTTTCTGCATCTATTGAGATGATCAAGTGGTTTTTGTCTTTGCTTCTGTTAATGTGGTTTATTACGTTTATTGATTTTCGTATGTTGAACCACCCCTGCATCCCTGGGATGAAGCCTACTTGGTCGTGGTGAATAATCTTTTTGATGTGTTGTTGAATTCGGTTTGCCATTATTTTGTTGAGGATTTTTGCATCAATGTTCATTAAGGAGATTGGCCTATAGTTCTCCTTTTTGGAGGTGTCCTTGCCTGGTTTTGGGATAAGTGTAATACTGGCTTCATAAAATGTGTTTGGCAGTTTTCCTTCCCTTTCTATTTCGTGGAACAGTTTAAGGAGGGTTGGTATCAGTTCTTCTTTAAGGGTCTGATAGAATTCAGCAGAGAATCCATCAGGTCCTGGACTTTTATTTTTGGGGAGACTCTTGATTGCTGCTTCAATTTCATTTTGTGTTATAGATCTATTCCGGTGATTAATTTCCTCTTCGTTCAGTTTTGGATGATCATATGTATCTAGAAATCTGTCCATTTCTTTAAGATTTTCAAATTTATTTGAATATAGGTTCTCAAAGTAGTCTCTGATGATTTCCTGGATTTTCATGGTGTTTGTTGTTATCTCCCCTTTTGTATTCCTGATTCTACTAATTTGGGTTTTTTCTCTCCTCATTTTAGTCAGGTTTTCCAGGGGTCTGTCAATCTTGTTTATTTTTTTCAAAGAACTGGCTTTTTGTTTCATTGATTCTTTGTATGGCCCTTTTTGTTTTTATTTCATTAATTTCTGTCCTTATTTTTATTATTTCTCTTCTTCTGCTTATTTTGGGCTTTTCTTGTTCTTGTTTTTCTAGAAGTTTGAGATGTAGCATTAGGTCATTGATTTGAGATCTTTCTGTCCTTTTAATATAAGCATTCCTGGCTACAAACTTTCCTCTTAGGACTCTTTTTGCTGTGTTTCATAGATTCTGGTAGGTCATGTTTTCATTTTCATTAACTTCCAGGAAACTTTTAATTTCCTCTTTCATTTCATCAATGACCCACTGATCATTGAGCAATGTGCTGTTCAGCTTCCAATTGTTCACATGTTTTCTACTGCTGTTTTGTTGTTGAATTCTAGTTTTAATGCACTATGATCAGATGGAATGCATGGGATTATTTCTATATTGTTATATTTGCTGAGACTTGCTTTGTGCCCTAAAATGTGATCAATTTTTTGAAGAAAGTTCCATGGGTTGCTGAAAAGAATGTATACTGTGAGGAAGTTGGATGAAATATTCTGTAGACATCAGCTAGGCCCATTTGATCTATGGTGTGATTTAGTTCTAGAATTTCTTTATTGATTTTTTGTTTGGATGACCTATCTATTGGTGATAGGAGGGTATTAAAGTCTCCCACTACCACTAAGTTGGAATGTATATATGCTTTTACGTCCTTTAGAGTATGGTGATGAAACTGGGTTCACTGACATTGGGCACATATAGATTGATAACTGTTACTTCCTTCTGGTGTATTTCCCCTTTTGTTAGTATGGAGTGTCCTTATTTATCTTATTTGGTCAATGTAAGTTTGAAGTCTTCTTTGTCTGAGATAAGTATTGCTACTTCTTCCTGTTTTCAGGGGCCATTGGCTCAGTAAATCTTCTTCTAGCCTTTCACCCTAAGTCAGTGCTTGTTTCTGTCAATCAGATGGGTCTCCTGTAAACAACAGATTTTGGATCTTCCTATTTAATCCAGTTTGTCAAATGGTTTCTTTTTATGGAGGAATTAAGTCTGTTAACATTCAGTGTTAATATTGATAGGTAGGTGGTGATGCCTGTCATTTAGTTCTTTTTATTACTTAAGGGTTTGATTGTTTGTGGCTGAATTAATGTTACTCTCTGATTCCTTGTCTTTCCTTCTCCTGTGTTTTGGTGCTGCCTGTCCTCTCATGGTTTTGTTTGCTTTCATTTTCTGTGTGCAGAATTCCTTGAAGAATCTTTTGTAGTGGTGGCTTATACTGTTTTGTAGTGGTGGTCTTATATTGTATTTTCTGCTTATCATGGAAGAATTTTATTTCTCCATCTATTTTGAATGATACTTTTGCTGGGTAGAGTATCCTAGGGTTGAAATTGTTTACATTCAGTGCCCAGAATACCTCACTCTATGCCCTTCTTGCTTTTAAGGTTTCTTTTGGGAAATCTGCTGTGATTTTAATTTGTTTACCTTTGTATGTTGTATTTTCTCTCTTACAACATTCAATATTCTTTCTCTGTTCTCTGTGCCTGTTGTTTTAATAATAATATATCACAGTGTAGTTCTATTTTGATCAAGTCTGTTTGGTGTAATGGAGGCTTCTTGTATCTGAATGGGCATAGCTTTTCTAGGTTTGGGAAATTTTCTATTATTATTTTGTTGAATATATTACAAATCCCTTTTGCTTGCTCTTCTCCTCCTTCTTCAATGCCCATGATTTTTAGGTTTGGTCTTTTGATGGAGTTGGTAAGTTCTTGAATATTCCTTTCACAGGTCTTGAGTTGTTTGACTAACAGCTCTTCACTTTTTCCTTTAATATCCATTTTATCTTCAAGTTCTGATATTCTGTCTTCCACTTGTTCTAGTCTGCTGGAATGGCCTTCCATTCTGTTTTGTATTTTTGTTTCATTCTTTTTTCTGAGGTTTTCCATATCATGGGTCACTTTCTCATTAATATTGTCTATTTTCATCTTTAATTAATTTATCTCTCTATTTATAGTGGTCTCTGCTTCACGTTGATGTTTATTTAGGGCTCCTATGAGTTCATTTATTTGTTTCTGTGTCTTCTCATATTCTTTATTTTTGGTGTCTTGAAATTTCTTGAGTGCCTCTTGTATGTTTTGGTTAACCATGTCTAGCAACATCTCCATGAAATTCTTGGTGATTACTTGCAGGATTTCATCTTTGAGGATGTTCTTGTGGACATAATTGGGTTCCTTGGCATCTTTTATCTTTGTTTTGTTGGAGTCTGGAACTGGGTATCCATTTTTTTCATTTCCTTCTGAATCCTGTATTAAATTATTTTGGGGGGTAGAATGGTTTCCATTTCTTTTTCATCTTCCCATCACTCTACTTGGTACTGTGCAACTATGTTCTTGATAGGCTAGTTGGTGGTTTCAGTTGCCTGCTTTCTTTCATTTGTTTAATTTTGTTTTGTGGCTGTATTGGGTTTGTAGCTAAGTGTGTGTATGTTATTTCTGGGTGTAATTTAGTATTAGCTAATTCACAATAGTAAAACTAACAACAACAACAAAAACCCCAAAGAAATCAATGTGGAGAGATGAACAAGCACAAACAAGAAACAAAAGAAACAGACAAACAAACAAACATAAATTCCAGGTTCAGATACAATAGAATTTCAGTCTTAGTTTAGGTTCTCATGTTACTCCTCCAGCATTCAGTCATGGTGTTGGTAGGGTAGTGTTTCTTTTTTTTTTCTTCTGTCTTTCAGAGGCAGCTGCTTGGTTAGCTCCTCCTTCACTGAGGTGTAGCAGTTTAAGGTTGCATGTTGTCCTCAGATTATGGAATCAGCTCTGTAGCCCATCAGCTGGCCTGCTTTGGAATTGGGTTTTCATTGTGCTTGAATACTGGGGGCTTGTTTCTTTGCTTTGCCTCCTTTCTCTGGGGCAAGGTCAGTGATCCATCAGCTGGCCCCCTGCTGTCAGTGTGTTGTGATAGTTTGCTGATTGTTTTTCAATTTGCATTGTCATTTGACTTTGGATGTTGCTCAATTGCTGAGGAGATGAACTTTGTGTACCACTACCTGACCTATTTCAGGCCACGGCTTATCATCCACCCACTGTCGGCTTGCCTGTCTTTCCAGCCTTTGTTTACTGAAAGTTCATGAGTAGATCAGCTCCTTGCTCCTCCCCCCCTTCTCTGGTGTACTTTCAGAGATCCTGCTCCCTCTTCTGTGTGCTAGTTTTCAGTTCTGTTAATTCAATATTTTGTGTGTGGGGTGGGTCAGTCTGTCCAAGGGGCTATGCTGGTTTATCCCAGGGGTGGCTGGGGGAATACTCCATGATGCTTAGCACTCACCTGTTTGGTTGCCGAATGTCTCCCAAGCAGGTTTGGAGCTGGTGGCTGGCAGTGGCAGGAGCCCTCCTGTTTTCTTATTGTAATGTGGTGTGGAGAAGCTTTCTATAGGCTAGCGATTCAGGGTGTTGAAGTTTTAATTCTCCTTGTTACTTTATTTCTGTCAAGTGTGTCTCCAGCATCTCAGCATGGTTTTTGACTCACAGAGCTCACACTGTCTGCTTCTGTACCCTAGTCACCATCTTGGATCCTCCTCTATTGAATATTAATGAAGATACTACATATATGAAAGGAGTGCTGATGCATAAATGTCATCAAGGTAGAATAGTTCTGACTTTATAGGAAATACTTAAAAATAGAGTGACAAAAGAAAGAAACTATAAGATTATTGAGTACTTATTTTATGCCAGGGCTGTGATGAATGTTTTAAGTAAGCTATTTCCTTTAATCCTCATAGTGAACTCTTTTTCAAAATAAGGAAAGCAACCTAAACTCAAAACTTGTAGATATTAGTATTGATTTTCAAAATCTTTGTACAGAATTTCAAGTCTCTGCTGTCTCCTTAATATAATTCCTCTTGATATAATATTGAGGGGATTTTTTTGTATTTTGTTATAGCATTTACTAAGAAAAATGAAAGCTGATAGAAATTTTTGTTTTATTTACTTTTCCTAATTAAAATGAATCCCCACATTGAGAGTGGTGTTAATTTTCCGTATTTTTACAATGTTCTCAGATTCTAAACAAATAAGTAATGCAGATATGAATCTCAATAAGAACACATATAAAAACACAACACATACATTTCAAAATCATAGATGAGCTATATGGTTTGGGGAAAATTGCTTGTCATGGTTGTGATTTTCTTAAATGCTTCTTCATAAATGATGTTTTATTTGTTTTGGGTACTGCTGGTTCAGTCAATTGCAGTACCTGACTAATCTGAAATTTTAAGACAGAATTTCCAATTTGCACAAATAATAATTTCCTCTGTTGTCAGAATGTGTAAAAAAAAAAAAAATGTGAGAAGCATCAATAATGATCCAATCAGTACACTGATTCTAAAAATTGGTTGCATTTTTCCTCTCTTTACTGATAATATTTTTCTTGTGTTTAATGATCATGGATTTCAGGATTCTGTACCTTAAAGTTAACCAATTTAGCTCCTCCTCTATGCAAACCATGCTTCCTTATGCTTACAATGTAAAGAAGTATCAAAATCTACTTCTAGTATATTTTTATTAGCCTATAAATTTTCCTTATAATTGACCCAAATTTTTCAAGATTAATAGTTATATTGAGGGGCAAGAGTCTATGTTAAATATTTTTCTCAAAATAACTTTCCTCAGAATGTCCTCTTATCTCCCCAGAAACTTTCTCATTAGTCATTCTTTTCTACAAACTCTTTCCTCAAGTATGCAACTTCTGATTCTTGCTTCATTTCCTCACAGGCTTGCTTTAATCTCCTTTCTTCTGAGATTGGTATTGAAAACTCAAGAATATATCAAATTCTCCTTATTTTATCATTTTGGAATTGTGACAAGAGACTGATCTCCATTTTAAAAAAAAGTGAATGTTCTCAAAGAAGGCTTGATCTTTGTATAAACATAGATGCTTATAGAAAAGATAAAGGTTACTTATTAGTATTCCTTATGACTCTTAATTTTTAACCACAAAGCTCTCTTCTCCATCTTCTTCAATTCATTTATTTCATTGCATAAAACCTCAGCTCAGTGTTTACTTCATCTTCTAAGGCTTCTAATTGTAAGTAAAAGACAAAGAAAAAACAATTTTGGCTGACCCTAACCATAATTAAAACATTAGTCCAAATGATAATTGGTCCTTATCTTTTCTTAACGGCAATTTTCAGGGTATAATTTTAATATGGTTTGAAACGTCTATTTTCTTAGGTATATAAACAGTCTCCTTTAAATCTTGTTATCTATTCAGTTTCTCAATATATTTTCTTCCTGTAAGGAGGGTGCAGAGGTAAATGTTATAATGAACCTTCATATTCCAAATCAAAGTTATCTAAGGAATACATTTTAATGTACAAAGAAAATAATAGCAAAATGAAATGTAAATTTGCTTATTTTGAGGACAGATTAAACATTCCAAACTATGCAAAGCTGTGGTGTTTTCAATATGCTAGCAAATTACAAATTATCTCAAAATAAAGAGAAAAGCCAAAAGACAAACATTGCTATGATTTCTAATGGCTACACAAAATTGATTTCAGAGTTTGAAAAAAAATTTTGATGGAGACAATAATGAAAAGGGGGAAGAATACATTTTGTTAAACTGTCTCCCCCAGTTACACAGCATGAAAATTCAATTTTATACCAGTCACAATAATATCTGCTAGAAAGCATGTTTTATTTAGGTCTTTATTTGCCTTAAGAAAGAATAGTCTAAGAGTGCATGAACCCATATTATAACTTCACTAAAACACAGATCCTGAATTTATAATTTTATTAATTGAAATTAAGGCAAATTTACCCAGGTTAATGTTCAAAAGCATGCCTAGAGCTGAATTTTGACTATGTGATCTGTTTTAAGTGATGCATATCTTCATACTCTATATATTCTTATTCATATAGGATTAAAAGCAATCTAGTGACTCTCCATATCTATACCTTGCTTCTTTTACTGGTGTTAACTGTGCATTGTTGCTTTGACTACAACTTCTGTAGTGACTGGACACTACAGGGACCTGAGAGTCTACCATGTTAACCAAGAAGCTTTTGTAGTTTTCCACATCCTATTATGACTTGCAAAAAAAGAACCACAGAAAGTAAATGAACAAGAGTAAGCTGCAGCTACATTGTAAATTTGATATATCTCTTTTTCCTAAAACACACAGTTCAGGAAAAATTAATATGATGCCATTTTTTTCTTATTAAAAAGTAGTATGTGAGTTTAGATTTTGAAAGGAACTGGGAGGAAATGAAGGCAAGTTGTTGCTCTAAGAAATATTTACTACCAGGAACAAGACAAATTATTGAAAAATTATTAAAGTGCCACTGGATGCTACCATGTATCCAGAAATGATAGAGAAAGAAATATGATTTTGTGGAATCCAAACCACAAACCAGTCAATTTTGTTCATGAGGGCACCTATAATATAATGTGGCATAAAACAGGACTGGGGGGCCAGAAAGAATAAAAGGAGAAAAAGGAAGAAAACCTACAAGGGCAACCATTCACTCTCTCTGCTTCCTGTTTTATTAGGTAAGTGGTGTCTGCTTCATGCTTGCACCACCATGATGTTCTGTCTCGGCACTTGCCCAGAATCAATGGATACAAGAACTATGGACTTAAACTGCTGAAAGACTAAGACTAAATAACTTGATTCTTCCCTTTAAGTTGTACTGTCAAGTATTTGAGGCACAGCTACCAAAAATTAATTAACATAATCCTGATAATTACAACAGCACACAGACATGGTAGGTGGTAAAACATTTCTTTTGTAGACAAAAATATTTGCTCAATGAAAAATTGAATGATTATGAATAAATTATCCCTTACTCATTTTAACCCATGATTTTATTTTCTATCTACTATTGTTGATTCATTGGATTTATCATATGGTCAAAATATTTTTCACATTGTAAAGTCATAGAAAGCAAAATAGTATTTTTTATGGAATTGTGTAGATTGATGTCAAGGTTCTCAAAATCTATGGGCAAGATAGAAATAAAGGGCAAAATCCCTTGTTCAAATCCCTTTAAGTTCTGGAGGCATGAGACATACAATATGCTATTTGAAAATCCAAGATGTCCAATAATTTGCTTGGGAATGTGGAGTAGTTACATTCTTTGGGCTCAAGATATTCAGTTTCAAAACAAAGACAATTCAGTCACTGTAATTAAAGCAAAGACTTTTTCCTTTCCTATTTACTTATTTTCTCATATTTTCCTTGTTTTTCCCAGCAGTTGAAGCTTGTAGGAAATTATGAAATAGCAATACTTTTTTTGAAAACATAAGGCAGATGAGAACTGTTCTTTTCTGTAATGGGACTTGGAGAAGAACAAGTAAATGCCACTAGTAGTGACATTAGAACATGTTCTCTCACATACTTTGTGCTGTGCCTCTCTGGACAACATTATGGTTAATTTCTTCAGTCTTGCTTTGGGATTTCCCTGTCCTTGTGGATAGAACAAACTCAAATCTGAATCTTCTATGGGAAATTTTCAGGGGGGATATTTTATGTTTTGTCCTTGAAATCTCAAATCTTAGTTAAGGTGGACAAATATACCAGACAACCAAAATGTCACTGCTTGTGTACCATTCATTTCTCCTTTTCTCTTTAATTTTGGCTGTTGACATTTTCTGTATTTTTTTTTCAGTTTTACTTTTAAAAGAATATTTTTTTATATTTTATCCAGTATTTCAAGAAAATTCAAAAAGAGTGTTCACTATTGGCTTACAATACATCTTTTTGACAATAATAAACCAACTTAAATTTGAATCTTTATTTTAGCCCTGTTATGGAGATAAAGAACTTATAGGCAATTATGATTAAAGTAGGAATTTGTAATTTAGAAAAGAGAGAAATAAAATGTAACATTTGGCCCTGACCTGCCTGCTTTATAAAAAAAAAAAAAAAAAAAAAAAGCTATTCTATGCCTTTCACCCAAGTGCTTGTTTAAAGAATACATGTACTGAGGGCCTTTCACCAATTCCCCTCACTCTCAGATACTGGTCCTCATTTCTCCCATCTCAGTCTAAGTATGTAACTTACTCATCATTGACACAAGAAATAAAGACTGGTGTTCTGCTATGAGGAAAGGGAATGCCAAAGGAAAGAGAAATATCATGCAATTAAAAAAGAGAAGTTTCTCTGATCATTTGTGTATATGTCCTTATATGTTGGTGTGTATATGACAGAGAGAGAGACCACCCAGAGAGAGACACACACACATACAGAGATGATATGAATGTATTATATATGCATTATGTAGTTGAGTTACATTATTAGAACTCATAAAAATTTCATTGCAAATATAATTTTTTATACCAAGAGTGGGTACCCATTGCTTTTGGATTTTATAATTATTTCTATAATTGTTTTTACAAGGTAATAAAGAAATAGCTCTTATCCCTACTACCTGTCTCACATACACACACACACACACACACACACACACACACATGCACACACACATATATACAAATATAACTATAAATATGGCAATGACACATTTCATTTATTCCTCACCTTTCTAACAAATCACATGATCACAATATTGGGAGGATATCCAACTTAGTGTCCATTCCTACATTCAAACACCAAGCTTCCTTTACAGAAAAGAGACACCCTTTATAAGAATTAAGTGGTAAATATTGAGAAGTAAATAACCAATTTCAAATGTTATATGAATAAATTGGCACCTGAAAAGTCTCAGACAACTTCTTTTGAGAGACTTCTAATATGTATATGTGCTAAATCAATTAATTAGAGATAACTCCATTCCTACTTTTCTGCTAAAATCTCTGGAGCCAAAACAAATGCTCCAACTTTTTTCTCTTTTTTCTTTTGTTTTTAACTCACACATAATAACTGTATAAATTTATGTTATGCAATGTATGTTGTAACACATCTACACATTTTGTAATAATCAAATCCAGGTATTCAGCATAACCATTACTACAGATAGTCGTTGTGGAGAAAGCATTCAAATTCCTCTCCTCTAGGTATTCTAAAATACTGATACAATAGGGTTAACCATAGTTACCCTATTATGCAAAAGAACACCTGTGGTTACTCTTCCTATCTGCAGGAAATGAAACCAAAGTTTTTCCTTGCATCTTGCTTCTCTCTCAATTGATTGGTTATGCATTTAGCGAATCATCTGTTTTATCTGAGTGATTTCAGCATTTTGTGGTTTCCATTTTCAGAACATGATCAAATTGTGGAAAAAGAAAAAAAAAATGGAACAGATGTTTACCAAAAAGAAAAAGGAGAGCGAAAGAGAGAATGAATTTGGTGCTTAAAGAAAATGAGTTAGACAGATGAAAGTGCTACATTGAAAATAAGTCACAGTACTAGAAAGGTTGTGATTCATCCTGTTCTTTGTTATTTCAATCACATGAAAGAAAATCTTCATTTAAATGCCCCAGTCTTAATGAACTTGCCTAAAAATCATTTATCAATGGAGGAAATTTTCTTCACCTTCAATAGCTTAATTTATTGCTTCATGAAACTAGAATGTTTCATTAATAATGGATATTGCTATCCTGGTTACACTCAAACATGATTAGCAGAAACAGGTGCAAGGAAACTACATTTTTCACTTAGAGGATGGGAGGTAAAAGTGAAGAAAATCT